>NC_029788.2:115541909-115570173 GCF_000816755.2 Arachis ipaensis | reverse complement strand
GTGATTATAGTTTAACTGTCAAAAACTTAGATCATAAGAGATTTTATATTATTATCTTATTATATATAATAATTATGACATTTCAAGGTTCAATGATCTATGATGACATCCAAAACCTAATAATCAAACTTAAACATTTAATCCTTTGACAAAGACAAAAAAAATCAAAATTTTTAAACATCAATGAGGTGAAATACTCACTGATAATGAACCTTGCAGCATGCCAGCCACCTTTCATGGTTTTAGGGTGGCGTTGGAGGAGGTGCTTTCTTGTGTCACTGTTGGAACTTCTTTCCATAATATATAATGGCCAAATTAATAGAAGAAGAAAAAAACAAAGAAGAGAAAATATATTTACTATACAGTATATTTATAGTAGTTAATACTATATAGACACAAACCGAAGACAATAAATTAATGTAGCCTTAGTTTGGAAACCAATTTCACTGGATAACTAATTAGGGGGCAGTTAATTAGTAATTTTTTTATCGAATATAAATTTAAATTATTATGAGAAACATTTAAAATTTAATAAAAAAAATATAAAATCAAATAACAACAAATATTTAAAATAATTGTAAAATTATTTTATAAAATAAAACGTCTAAAACATAAGGAAAAAAAACTCAAAATTAACGTAGCCAGATGCAAGGTAGGAATCAAAGAGTTCAATCAAAAATCACAATCCAAAAACTTATTAAATGAAATGCAGAATGTTTGTTTCAGCAAGAAATAACAATCAACATGCCTTAAAAGGGTTGAAAAGAGTTAGTGTAAAACGGAGGAAGAAGTTAGGGAGTCAATGAAGTCAAGAGTTAAAAAGGTAAGTTAAAAGCAGTGGCATGGTATTGTAGTTTTTGGCTAACAGAAGTTCACAAGATTGAAGAACAAGCAACTCACATTCAAGCAAGGAATGCAGATTATTGATGATAAATCAGGTAAAGAAAGCACAAGGATCCATAAAATCATCAATAATGCAATTCAATGAAGAGGGGAACCAATTGGAATAGAAATGCTGGCCCAGCATCTCATGAAATGGCTTTCATGTAAACCATTTAAGTCACAATGTCAAAAGCATAAAAGTCAATTCATGAGTGGAAGTTAAGTAAAACAATGTTTCAAAAAAATTGGGTAGCATTTCGACAGTAAAAAGAAAGTTCCCGGAAAATCAAACAACAGAATAATTAATGCACGCAACAGCAATTTCAAACAGCAATTAGCAGCTTATATGAACTGCAGAACAAGTTGTACCAAACCATCAAGTAATATGGCAGTGGGCAGAAATTTGAATCAATATAAAATCAAGGAAAACTAGCAACCAAAGCAACAGCAGAACACTAAGGTAATCAACAATCTAGAACAGCTGAGTTTAAGGATACAAGTGCGGAATTAAAATGGAAAAATTGAAATGGAGCACTTGATGAAGTAAGGGAAATTTCAGAAAAGCAGCAACAGGAATCATGCAATAAGCTAGCATTGTTAATTAGCACATGAATATTGATATAAGGCAATAGTATGAAGAACAAGGTAACTCATGTGACTTAGACATTAGAAAACAGAAGAGAGTAGCAGGCTAGGCCTAAACTCAGTTTAGCAGTTTGGATTTCTTATGAAAGCAGTAGCCATGACAAGCATTAAAATCATATATAAATTCAGAAGAATGTGATAATTGAGCTAATCCAAAACAGCAATAGGCAGGTATATGCAATTAGCTTAGCCTCATCAAATTCAGGAAGTAAGCAATATCAAGAGATATGTATTCAAGGAAGTAAATTCACTGAATTAATAATGAAGATCAACTTGCAACAAGAATCGAATGAACAATCCAATTATCAAGTAATCAAATCGACTCAGATGGATTATTCTAGTTTAGCACAAAAGCAAACAATGAAAGATGACATAGCATCAGTAATAATTCAGCACAGGGCACAGCATATCTAAGTAATTCAAACAGCAAGGCAATTGTGAAAATCAGAGAATGCAATTAGCAGGAACGGAGCACTTATCAGACCTAAATCCTCTAACCACAACCTAGCTACCTAACCACCTAGAATCCACTAACGACGTGCAATTCTAACTATCCTTATTTGAACAAAAAGTAAATATGCAAACTGACTTAAGTGAACAGAAAATGAAATGGAAATGCAGGGTTGGAGATATGGAAACCTGGGGAAGAGATGGTACTAGAATCGGAAAGAAAGGGGAAGAGGAGTGGCACAGTGGCGAGGTGGTGGTGGCTCGGCGGCGCTGCGGCTGTCTGCGGTGGCTTGGTGAGGACAGGGGGTTGAGAAGGGAAATAAGGAGGAGAAGAGAAGAAAGAAGGAGGGGGAAGGAGGGCGGTGTTGGTGGCGGTCCTGGCTTCACCGGTAGTGGCCGTGGTGGTGGCTGGTGGTAGTTGGGTTTCGAGAGGGAAGGAATAAGGAGAAGAAGAGATGAAGAAAGGAGGTAGAGTGAACGGTGGGCGGCGGCGGTCTGGGGCTGCCGGCGGTGGCGTCAGTGAGAGGCTGGTGGTGGTGAGTGGTGGTAATGGAGGTTTGGAGTGAGAAGAGAAGGGAACGTTGGAGAAGAGGGGAGAAAAAGCATGCGAAGGGGGCTAGGGTTATCGTGTCAGGGGTTATAAAAATTTAAATCCACGCGTACGCGTGGATCACGCTTGGGCGTGTATGGAAAAATAAGTCGACGCGATAGCGTCGAAGACGCGAACGCGTGAATGAGGGTAAGTGCAGATGAAGCGTACGCGTGAAGCACGCACACGCGTCGGCCGAAATTGTGTGAAACGCACGCTTCCAGCGACGTTTTGGCCCAACTCTCTGTTCAAAGTGAAGCGGCTAGGTGTGACATGCGACGCGTGCGCGTCGCTGATGCGCACGCGTGGTGTGCAATGATTAAAATTGACACGTACGCGTCAGGGACGCGTGCGCGTGGCTCGAATCGTGCCTCTAGCACACAGCCGCACGATTCCGTCACAACTTTCCGTTCGTTGGATGGAAGCACCGAATTGATATTGACGCCCACGCGTGGCCGACGGGCACGCGTGGGGTGGCTCTTTTTGTTTTTATGCAGTATGCAGAATGTAAAATGGAGATGTTGATGCAAATGTTATGAATGACACCAGGGAAAATAGAATAAAATAAAACTAGGAATAAAACAAAACAAAATAAAACTAAGATTGAAAAAAAAATGATCATACCATGGTGGGTTGTCTCCCACCTAGCACTTTTAGTTAAAGTCATTAAGTTGGACATTTGGTGAGCTCTCTGTCATGGTGGCTTATGTTTGAAATCATCCAGAAATCTCCACCAATGTTTGCAATTCCAATGGCCTCCGGGGTCCCAAACTAGGCATGTAAATCCTTCGATCAAGTCAAAGCAGGTGATCAGGCTCCAGGAGTGTTGATTATCAGAATGAATTCCAGGATCCCAAACCTTACTTCTGTACTCGTCTTCGCCTTGATCTATATTGTTCCAATCGGGCGGTACGAAATCTAAATTCTCACTGAGGTACCCAAACATCTTCTGAGACCCATTCAATCGAGATCTACACCAACCTTTGCATTTAAACTTTGAGCTTTCAACCATATTGAACTTTGCATGACAACTCCAACCACTAACCATCTCCCTCTTACTCTTAAAGCCACAAAGAGCTCTAAGTTGCCCATCCGTCTCAAGCAAGGCATATTCAAGTGGGCTAATTAAGCTTAGAGATGAAAGATTTACCCACTTGAATGAAGGAATGGATGGTGATGGCTTTGGGGGAGAAGTCTCCAACAACTTTGGCAAGGTGATTTCAAGCTCCATTCCCTTGTGCTCTCCCTTGACATCCTCCACCTCTTTACAACCTTCTTCAACTTCAACCTCTTCCTCTTGGCAGATTTCTTTCAATTCGATCTCTTCTTCATTATTCACCAAGGGCATGGGAGGTTGTGCTTCTTCTTCTTTAATCTCCATGTCAAGTCCAATGGGAGAGGATTCAATGTAGATAAGAATTCATCAATGATTGAATCCATCTCTTGATCATTCCCTTCAAAGTCTTCAACCATGATATGCCTTGGAGGTTGTACACCCTCCTCAACGTCAAATTCAAACTCCTTAGAAGGGTGCTCTATGACTGGGCTCTCCCATGGACGTTCCGCATCTCCTAAGTCTTCGACCACTTCTTCCTCTTCAATGATTACGGCTTTCTCCAATTGTTCCAATACAAAGTCCTGCTGCTTACTGTCCACCAGAGTTTCTAGCTTCTCCTTCATACTGCGTTCTTCAGTAGATTCTCCACATGAAGCCGTGGGAGTTCTTTGAGTGTCCGAACGTTGGGAAGCTAATCGATTCATTAACTCGCATAAGGCGGCCGCAAAATTTAGCACACTCTTATTCATCTCTTCTTGCCCTTGAAGAATAGCACTAAGGGCGTTGTTATCCAATGGAGGTTGGGGTGGATAGGAGGGTTCATTATTTTGGAGAAATGGTTCATAGTAGGAAAGTGGTTCTTCTTGATAAGGATATGGAGATGGTGAATATTGAGGTGGTGGTTCTGGGTGTGGTTCATATGGTGGTTGGTGTGGTGGATAAGGATTAGGATCATATGGAGGTGAATGGTGGAAAGGGGCTTGTGAGTATGGTGGTTCAGAGTTATGTTGAGGAGGTGGTTCATAAGCATATAGTGGGGCTTGTTGGTAACTACAAGGGGGTCCACCATATCTATTATTTCGGTACGCACCTCGGAATGGCTCTTGACCATAGTAATTTGGTGGAGGTTGGTTGTCACGAAAAGGTCCACCATAACTATTGTCTTGGTATGCATCATAGAATGGTTGTCGGTTATAGCACATTGGAGGGGGGTTGTTGCCAAGAGGGTTGATCAAATCCTTGTGGCTCCTCCCATCTTTGATTCTTCCAACCTTGATGCCTGTTCTCATTATAGCTTCCATTCCTTACAACAACATTGGAACCAAACTTAAAGCCAGAGGAGTGAGAATTCATAGTAGCAGAAGAAATAAAAACTAATAGAAATTAATGAAAATAAACTCCTAAAACTAGAAACACTAACAAAGAAACGAAAAAGCAAATATTTACAATAACCAATAATAAGGCACACGTTTGCAATTTCCCGGCAACGGCGCCATTTTGACGAATGGATTTCTGCTAGTAAAGAATTCTCAATAAATAAATTCTCATTGCTACTATAGTTTTTAAACCAACAGAGAATCCTTTCGTACAAAAACTTGTTTGTCACTAAAGAAAACCTAATAAAATTTATAACCGAAGTATTTAAACCTCGGGTCGTCTCTCAAGGAATTGCAGGGAGGTATGATTTATTATTGGTTATGAGATTGTATCTTTTTGGGATTTTTTTGAATAAGGAACAAGAAAAATAAATTGCAAGAAAGTAAATTAATAATTAAGAAAACTCTTAGCAAGAGATGAAAACTGGACGTCCTATCCTAGTTATCCTTATTAGTTGGGATGAGAATTGTTCATTGCTCCCACTTAGTTAACCCTTACTAAATAAAGGAAAGTCAAGTAGACCAATCAATGGGATTCCTCAAATCTTAGTCAACTCCTGAAGAAAGACTAGCTTTAGAGGGATCCAAATCAATCAGCAAATTTCAATTATCAATCAACAAGGGAGTTTAATAACTTAAGTGTCTCCAATTAATCAATTCAAGCTAAGAATGTAAAAAACTAAATTAAAATCATAAATATGAAATACATCAAATTGTAGTAAATAAAGAATTCAAATCTAACATGGAGTTCATAAATCAAATTGGGAAAATAAACAAATTAAAGTCATAGAATAAATAAAAGTAGAAGAGAAACTAAATTAAAGGGAAATTGAACTGGATTGGAGGAGAAGTAAACCTAACCTAAGAGAAATCCCAAATCCTAAAACCTAATAGAGAGGAGAGAGCCTCTCTCTCCAGAAAAAACTACATCTAAAACCTAAAATTGTGAATAATGAATGAATGTCCATGATTTCCCCATTCTGCAACCTCTATTCTGTGTTCCCGGGCTTGGAATTGGGCTGAAAAGGAGCCCAGAAATCGCCCCAGCGCTTTCTGCAACTTTCTGCACGTGGCGTCTGTCATGCGTGCGCGTCATTTGGTGATTTTCCTTGTCACGCGTGCGCGTCAGTCACGCGTATGCGTCGCTCGTCTTTAGCGCTAGGCACGCGTACGCATCACCCATGCGTGCGCGTCGCTGCCCGTTTCTCAAATACTTCATTTTTCTCGTTCCTTCCACTTTTGCATGTTTTCTTTCCATCCTCTAAGTCATTCCTGCCCTATAAAGCCTGAAAATACTTAACACACAGATCACGACATCGAATGGTAATAAAGGATAATTAAAATTAACAGTTTTAAGGCCTAGGAAACATGTTTTCACCTATATCACAGGACTAGGAAGGAATTGTAAAAATCATGCAAATTATATGAATAAGTGAGCAAAGGATTGATAAAAACCAGTCAAATGAGCACAAGATAAACCATAAAATAGTAGTTTATCATATCCTTAGTTTGGAAATATGCGTAAAAAAGAGGATATATTATTAGAGTTTAATTTTGAAGCGCTAACAGTATAAAATATTTTACACAGTCGTGTAATTACATCCGTTATTTTGAATGATTATTCACGCGGTCAATGTGAAAGGTAATTATTTTTACTGATGTGGCGTTATGTAATTAGATACACATGTAAAACTATTTTACACTGATAGTGTATTAAAATTAAATTCATATTATTATTAATTTATCTAAGGATTCTCTAAATTAAATATTTTTCTTTATGAGGATAAGGTCAAGGATTTATGTTTTGGACAAATAAATGGTGTTCTTGTATGGATACTTGAAGGAGGAGCTCGGCTCCTGGAAATTGTCGCCGAGTTGTTATATGCGGTGCCGACCTTTGAGCTTTGGGAAAGTCCGAGCTTCACTCCGAGGGGATGTCCAATTGCGTAGAGTGTGAGCAAGAAACAAGGGGGGTGTACCTACAAAGGCACTCCGAAACTTAACTTAGTATTGAGAATTCAATGTGTTCTTTAAGGGTCAGATATCATACCTTTATAGGTGGGATAGGATAGGTCGGTTATGCTTGCTATTAGTCATCTGTATTGAAGAGTGGTTATTAAAGTTTAATGCATGGTCGGACGATTTTATTCCAAAAATGCAGTCCGTTGTGTTTGATCATAACGTACGTCGCCGAGTTATGAGGTGTGGAGCCGAGTTAATGACCATAATGCCGAGTTATGAGGTCGGATTGGTAACGGCTGGATCATAGCCCCAAGCTTAGCCTGGGAATGTGTTTAATGAAACAGGTTGAGCTTTTAATGAATCATAAGTCGGCTGCTGAGTAGCTCGACTACTGGTTTTGCCATGCAGCCCCCAGTTCAATTTGCTTTATTAAACATTTGTTAATGTGAAGTAGTGGTATAATTAGGAGAGAGAAAAAATTAAATACACGTGTCAGAGCGTGCGTGTTTCCAATGACCTTCACTCTTTTTGATGTAATTGATGTGATTAATGGTAGTGGAATCGAGAAGTTGATTAAATGTGGTAAAACAGTTTGGAATCCTGAAGGTTTTTGAGTTTGGTGATGCGAGGTGGCCGAATTGCATAGGGTTAGGAACTTTGATTATCAAAATGGGACTGGCGTTGTGAGTATAGTCCTAACCCAACAAGTTGGCCATCAATCAAATTGGAAATTCACAAGATGTGTCACAATTCAAAACCAATTCAAAACCGAGAGTATTTGACTTCCGAGTCGTCTCCCAAGGAGTACTTTAGAACAATGAGTGTGCAATTCCGGTTGTAGTGATCAAGGGGTTGTCAATGAAAAAATGAACATATAAAGCTATAAAAGAACATGCAAAATTGTAATGATTAAACTAATGAAGAAATTAAAGAACCGACTATGTAATATAAACAAGTAAAGTATAAAAGAGATTAACATAGAAGTGTATGAAGAATTGAAAGCATAGAAAGAGGCTTGGCTTGGAGTGATCTAAGGGTCCTTTCCTTGTTGGAACCACAACTATGACAATTATGATGGATTAGTCTCACTTGATTAACCCTCACATCGGAAGGTAAGTTAAATGAGCATAAATATTCTTAACCCACAAATCCTAACTTGCTTGCTAATTGCCTTAGCAACAAATTAGCGTTAGTGGGAACAAGAACAATTAACAATCCAAGAATTGAAACTAAATGTTGGACATTCCAACTCTAGGAACCCAATTGCTCACTTTACCCAAGTCAAGAGCCAAAATTTTAGCCTAAAATCATGTTTGACATTTTGTCAAACACTTGGTGGGCAAAAACCTTAAACATGGAAAAAATGAGAAAAGACTTGAAACTAAAAGCAACAATTGATCTCAATCAACAAGAATAACATAAGAAAGCATGAAATGAATATCAAACATCAAATTCATCAACAAGAAATTGAAATTGCAAGAGAGAAGCAAAATTGAACTATAACTTGAATTAGAAGAAAGAGTAATGACAATGTAACTATAAAGAGTAATAATAAGAGAATAGTTACAATGAAAGCTAGCAAAATCCAAGATCAAAAAATGGAAATGGCACTTGAATGTAAAACCTTAATATAAACCCTAATAGAGATGATAAAAAACTTAAAGAAAAACTAAACTAAAAACTTCCTACCACTACTCTTAAACTATCCTAATGATATGCTCTCCTCTTTCCTTCATTTCCCCTCCAATATGAGCCAAAAGACTTCAGAAATAGGCCTCCAAAGCCCCCCAAATCCCGTCCTGTGCGTACGCACAAGTAGCTGTGCGTACGCACACTAGGCGATGCCTGGTTGGACGCGCGACGTGCTCGAAATGATCCATGCGCTCTGATTGGGAAGCTGTGCGTACGCACGAGTAGCTGTGTGATGAGCGGATATTCTATACGCTTTTTGGGGTTAATTTCATATAGTTTTGAGTATGTTCTAGTTAGTTTTTAGTCAATTTTCATTAGTTTTTAGGAAAAATCCATATTTCTGGACTTTACTATGAGTTGTGTGTTTTTCTGTAATTTCAGGTATTTTTCTGGCTGAAATTGAAGGAGCTGAGCAAAAATCTGATTCAGGCTGAAAAAGGACTGCTGATGCTGTTGGATTCTGACCTCCCTGCACTCAAAGTGGATTTTCTGGAGCTACAGACTTCGAAATGGCATGATTTCAATTGCGTTGGAAAGTAGACATCCAGGGCTTTCCAGAAATATATAATAGTCCATACTTTGCACAAGGATAGACGATGTAAACTGGCGTTCAACGCCAGTTCTCTGCCCAATTCTGGCGTCCTGCGCCAGATTAGAGTCTTTTATTATTTATCCCTTGTTAAAACACTTTAAATTTATAGCTCAATTAGTTAGAACGTGGTGTTTATGTTCATGGTAATTGGCTATCATATTTTTAAAATCTTTTTCAAAAATATTTTTTTATTAAATCCTGTGCCAAACTTTAAGTTTGGTGTTTTCTTGTTGATTTTTCAAAAAAAAAAAATCAAAAATTTCTTTTGGTTTTCTAAAAAATTTTAAGTTTGGTGTTCTTCCCTAGTGTTCTTGAGTTTTTCTTGTGTCTTGATCTTAAAATTTTTAAGTTTGGTGTTCCTTGGTGTTTTCCCTCCAAAAATTTTCGAAAAATAAGGAGCATTAGATCTAAAAATTTTAAATCCTGTGCTATCTTTTTGTTTCTCCCTTTTCCCTTAAACATCCAAAAATATCTTTTCCCTCTATTTTTAAAGCATCTTTTTCGAAAATCAATTTTAAAAAAATCATATCTTTTTCAAAACTTCCTAACCACTTTCTCTCTCCTCAATTTTTCGAAAATCTTCACCCACTTTTATTTATTTTTATTTTATGTTCGAAATAAATAAATAAAAAAAAACATAAATAATATTTTCTCTATTTTACATCATCTCCCTTTCTCCATTATGGACCTAAGCGGAAATGAACAGTCCAGGAGGACTCTGGGGTCATATTCTAACCCCTCTACTGCTTCATATGGGAGTAGTATCTGCATACCCTCCATTGGAGTCAGTAGTTTTGAGTTGAATCCTCAGCTCATTATCATGGTGCAGCAAAATTGCCAGTATTCCGGTCTTCCACAGGAAGAACCTACAGAGTTTCTGGCACAGTTTCTACAGATTGCTGACACAGTACATGATACAGAAATAGATCAGGATGTCTACAGACTGTTACTGTTTCCATTTGCTGTAAAAGATCAAGCTAAGAGGTGGTTGAATAACCAACCTAAGGCCAGCATAAGGACATGGAAGCAGCTAACAGAAAAATTCCTGAATCAATACTTTCCCCCAAAGCGGATGACACAGCTAAGGCTAGACATCCAAGGCTTTAAACAAGGAGATAATGAATCTCTTTGTGATGCCTGGGAGAGATACAGAGAGATGCTAAGAAAATGCCCCTCTGAAATGTTTTCAGAGTGGGTTCAGTTAGACATCTTCTATTATGGGCTTGCTGAAGGAGCTCAGATGTCTCTAGATTACTCAGCTGGTGGATCTATCCACATGAGAAAGACAATTGAAGAGGCTCAAGAGCTCATTGATACAGTTGCCAAGAATCAGCATCTGTACCTAAGCAGTGACCCTTCCTTGAAAGAAGAGGTTAAAATAGCAACTGCTGAACTCAGTCCTGCAAAACAAGCTGCTGAATTCAATCAGCAATTGGACTTTCTAACTAAGCAGCTAGCCGAATTCAAAGATAGACTACAAGAGACAAGGATGGCTAATATACATATGGATGAACAGTTTAGGCAAACAAAGCAGCAGCTGTCAAGACAAATAACAGAAGAATGCCAAGCAGTTCAATTAAGAAGTGAGAAAACATTAAATACCCCACCTCAAGGCAGCAAAAAGCCAAGAAATGAGCAAACCACCCAAAATTCACCTGAGGACAGTAAGAGCCCAGGGAAAAATAATTCTGGCACTAAAACGCCAGAAAATTGGTGGAAGGCTGGCGCTGAACGCCAGACCATGCCCAAAACTAGCGTTCAACGCCAGAAACAAGGCAAAACTGGCGTTCAATGCCAGAAATGGGCAAGGATCTGGCGTTGAACGCCCAACTTGGGCAAGATCTGGCGCTGAACGCCCAAAATGGGCACAATTCTGGCGTTCAGACGCCAGGAACAGACAAGGAGTTGGCGTCTAACGTCACTCCAGTTTCTAAGTTTGGCACTCAATTGCCAGTGAGGGATCAAACACACACAAATGCTGATAACAACCCCTCTAAAAAGGCTTCTTCAACCACTTCTGTAGGCAATAAACCTGCAGCAACTAAGGTAGAAGAATATAAAGCCAAGATACCTTATCCTCAAAAACTCCGGAAAGAGGAGCAGGATAAGCAATTTACTCGCTTTGCAGATTATCTCAAGACTCTTGAAATAAAGATTCCATTTGCAGAGGCACTTGAGCAAATACCTTCTTATGCCAAGTTCATGAAAGAGATCTTGAGTCATAAGAAGGATTGGAGAGAAACAGAAAGAGTTCTCCTCACTGAAGAATGCAGTGCAGTCATTCTGAAAAGCTTTCCTGAAAAGCTTAAAGACCCCGGGAGCTTTCTGATACCATGCATATTGGAAGATAATTGTACCAAGACAGCTTTATGCGATCTTGGGGCAAGCATCAACCTAATACATGTATCCACTATTAGAAAGCTTGGTTTAACTGAAGAAGTTAAACCAACCCGGATATGTCTTCAACTTGCTGATAATAAGAGACAGAAAAGGGACAGAGAACCAAGTGGCTGATCATCTGTCCCGGATAGAGCCAGCAGAAGGGACGCCCCTCCCCTCTCTTGAGATCTCTAAGACTTTTCCGGATGAGCATTTATTTGCCATTCAGGAAGCACCATGGTTTGCCGATATTTCAAACTATAAAGCTGCAAGGTTCATACCCAAGGAGTACAACAGGATACAAAAAAAGAAATTAATCACTGATGCAAAGTACTACTTGTGGGATGAACCTTATCTCTTTAAGAGATGTGCAGACGGAATAATCCGTAGGTGTGTGCCTAAAGAAGAAGCACAGAAGATCCTATGGCACTGCCATGGATCTCAATATGGAGGCCATTTCGGAGGTGAGCGGACAGCCACCAAGGCCCTCCAATGTGGCTTCTATTGGCCCACACTCTATAAAGATTCCCGAGAGTTTGTACATAACTGTGATAGTTGCCAAAGAGCTGGTAATCTGCCTCATGGTTACACCATGCCTCAACAAGGAATCTTGGAAATTGAGTTGTTTGATGTATGGGGAATTGACTTCATGGGACCTTTCCCACCATCATACTCAAACACTTATATTCTGGTGGCAGTTGACTATGTATCAAAATGGGTTGAGGCCATTGCCACACCCACCAATGATACTAAAACAGTGCTGAAGTTCCTCCAGAAACATATCTTTAGCAGGTTTGGTGTCCCGAGAGTACTAATTAGTGATGGGGGCACTCACTTCTGCAATAAACAGCTTTACTCTGCCATGGTTCGGTATGGAATTCGCCATAAGATGGCTACTCCATATCATCCACAAACTAATGGGCAAGCTGAAGTCTCTAACAGAGAATTAAAGAGAATCCTGGAACGGACAGTAAATACCCGTAGAAAGGATTGGTCACGGAGCTTGGATGATGCTCTATGGGCTTACAGAACAGCATTCAAGACCCCTATAGGGACCTCTCCATACCAACTCGTGTATGGTAAGGCATGTCACCTGCCCGTAGAACTGGAACATAAGGCCTACTGGGCAACCAGATTCCTAAACTTTGATGCCAAATTAGTAGGAGAAAAACGATTGCTCCAGCTAAATGAGCTAGAGGAATTCAGATTCACAGCTTTCGAAAATGCCAAGCTTTATAAAGAAAAATAAAAAAAGTGGCATGACAGAAAGCTGTCATCTAGAATCTTTGAACCAGGACAGAAGGTTCTGTTGTTTAACTCTAGACTCAGGCTATTCCCCGGGAAACTGAAATCCCGGTGGAGGGGACCATACGTGATTACAAGTGTATCACCATATGGTTATGTGGAGCTTCAAGATATTGATTCTGATAAGAAGTTCATTGTCAATGGACAGAGAATCAAGCATTATCTTGAAGGCAACATTGAGCAAGAATGCTCAAGGCTGAAGCTAGATTAAAAGCTCAGCAAGGTCCAGCTAAGGACATTAAAGAAGCGCTTGTTGGGAGGCAACCCAACTTTTATTTATTTTCATGGTTTTTCATGTTTTATTGGGTTCATGATCATGTGAAGTCACAAAATAAATATTAAAAATTGAAAACGGAATCAAAAACAGCAGAAGAAAAATCACACCCTGGAGGAAGCACATGTCTGGCGTTCAACGCCAGAACAGAGCATGGTTCTGGCGCTGAACGCCCAGAACAAGCATGGTTCTGGCGTTCAACGCCAGAAATGGCTAGTAAATGGGCGTTGAACGCCCAAAATGGGCACCAACCTGGCGCTGAACGCCCAGAGTTGTGTGCAAGGGCATTTTGCATGCCTAAATTGGTGCAGGGATGTAAATGCCTTGACACCTCAAGATCTGTGGACCTCACAGGATCATTTCAAGATCTGTGGACCCCACAGGATCCCCTCCTTCCCTCCTCATAATCCTAGTTTTTTTTTCCACATCTTCTTCTTCATCTATTCCTTCTTCTTTTGCTCGAGGGCGAGCAACATTCTAAATTTGGTGTGGTAAAACAATTATGTGAAGGATCTATAGCTCAGTAGAAAGAATGATGAACATGAGACATGTTATTGATAATCTGAAAAATCATAAAAATGATTCTTGAAGCAAGAAAAAGCAGCAAAGAACAAAGCTTGCAGAAAAAAATATATATATAATAAAATAGGCGAAAAAAAAAAACAAAAATTAGAAAGAAAAAGAAAAAGCAAGCAGAAAAATCCAAAAGCTCTTAAAACCAAGAGGCAAGAGCAAAAAGCCAATAACCCTTAAAACCAAAAGGCAAGGGCAAATAAAAAGGATCCCAAGGCTTTGAGCATCAGTGGATAGGAGGGCCTAAAGGAATAAAATCCTGGTATAAGCGGCTAAACCAAGTTGTCCCTAACCATGTGCTTGTGGCGTGTAGGTGTCAAGTGAGAACTTGAGACTGAGCGGTTAAAGTCAAGGTCCAAAGCAAAAAGAAGAGTGTGCTTAAGAATCCTGGACACCTCTAATTGGGGGCTTTAGCAAAGTTGAGCCACAATTTGAAAAGGTTCACCCAATTATGTGTCTGTGGCATTTATGTATCCGGTGGTAATACTGGAAAACAAAGTGCTTAGGGCCACGGCCAAGACTCATAAAATAGCTGTGTTCAAGAATCATCACACTGAAATAGGAGAATCAATAACACTATCTGAATTTTAAGTTCCTACAGATGCCAATCACTCTGAGCTTCAATGGATAAAGTGAGATGCCAAAACTGTTCAGAAGCAAAAAGCTACTAGTCCCGCTCATCTAATTAGAATCTGAGCTTCACTCAAAAACTCTGAGATATTATTGCTTCTCAACCTATTAGTCTTCTATTTTATTTGTCTAGTTGCTTGAGGACAAGCAACAGTTTAAGTTTGGTGTTGTGATGAGCGGATATTCTATACGCTTTTTGGGGTTAATTTCATATAGTTTTGAGTATGTTCTAGTTAGTTTTTAGTCTATTTTCATTAGTTTTTAGGAAAAATCCATATTTCTGGATTTTACTATGAGTTGTGTGTTTTTCTGTAATTTCAGGTATTTTTCTGGCTGAAATTGAAGGAGCTGAGCAAAAATCTGATTCAGGCTGAAAAAGGACTGCTGATGCTATTGGATTCTGACCTCCCTGCACTCAAAGTAAATTTTCTGGAGCTACAAACTTCGAAATGGCATGCTTTCAATTGCGTTGGAAAGTAGACATCCAGGGCTTTCCAGCAATATATAATAGTCCATACTTTGCACAAGGATAGACGACGTAAACTGGCGTTCAACGCCAGTTCTCTGCCCAATTCTGGCGTCCTGCGCCAGAAAAGGATCAAAAGCTGGAGTTGAACGCCCAAACTGGCATAAAAACTGGCGTTCAACTCCACAAATGGCCTCTGCACGTGAATTGCTTAAGTCTCAGCCCAGTAAACCAACAATCTCCGTGGGATTCGACCCTTACTCACGTAAGGTATTACTTGGACGACCCAGTGCACTTGCTGGTTAGTGGTACGAGTTGTGAAAAGTGTGATTCACAATTTGTGCATCACTGTGCGCACGCACACGTCTCTGAACTCATCTCCTTTGATTCTTCATGTTTTCTCCACTTTGTATGCTCTTCTTCCATTTTCTCCAACCCATTCCTACCTTATACACCTGAAATCACTCACAAACAACCTCAAGGCATCGAATGGAAGGCAAATGGAATAAAATAGATTAAATTAGGCACAGAAGAGCATATCTTCATAATCAAGCGCATTTGGGAGGAAAGTTCAGAAGCATGCTATTCAAGGGAATAAGTGCAAGTTTATGTGATGAAAATCCATTCAATTCTAACCAAAAATCATCAACAAATATGGATTCATCAATTCTCCCACACTTAAACACTAGCATGTCCTCATGCTAAACACACGCAAAGGAGATAGATGAAAGGAAAAATGACTTATGCTATATACTACTTAAATGCATGCAGCTATCCTAAGGCTAATCACCAATATGTACTATGATGAGAGTTGGTAGAAACAAACCATGAATTTTCATTCCAAAGAATTGAATTGAAGTTATCAAAACTATCCAATTAAATAACTTGCAAGAAGATACAATATGAGGCATAAGAACATAAAATTGAGCGATCGAACCCCTCATCGGATATGTATCCACTCAATTCGCTCAGTGTTTAGGGTTTAACCACTCAATTCTCCTTTTATCATGCTTTTCAAAGATTTTCAAGTCATCTAACAATCAACTAGTATTTAATGCATGAATAACAAATATCATAAGGTCTTTAGAGGGATGTAAGCGGGTTAGGGTTTAGGTAGGATGAAATATGGTTAAGTGGACTTAAAGAATTAGTTCTTTGATTAGCTTAAGTATCCACCTAATTCTACATCACCTATGTACACATAACAATACAACCCTTCTACCCATTTTCTTTCTTCTATCTCACCTTACTCATGCATTTTCTTTTCAAACATGGCATATACATCCTTTATTTACTCTTTTATTTCATACTTTGTTATGCACAAGGGTTTTTTTTTTAATTTTGAACTATGAATGCATATGTTTTAATTATTGAAATGCATGAGCATTACCTAATTGCCGAAAAATTTTCCACAAAGAGTTCATGCCTTTATCAACAATGCTTCCCAAAATTCCCCCACACTTAGAATTTACATACTAATCCACCCAAGTTAATCAAAGAGTAATTTAGGAACATCAATGGTTTTTCGCTTAAGGGAAATAATGTGCTATCATCAGAACAAAAGGGAATCCATAGGTTCAAAGGGGTTCACAAGGGTGAATGCAAGGGTTGGCCATATAGGTTAGTGAGTTTATCATCAAATATGGCCTTAATCATGCTAAATGCATCCAAACACAAATACAGGACATAAAGAATCATGCAAATCAATGATCACAATAAAAAAGGAGTATAATCACACACAAGAACAACATTATGGCTGAAAAGTGCAACCATTTATTAAAGCTCAAATCTCACAAGGTATGTTGTTCTTTCTCTTTTCCATGTTCTACTAACAAAATACTCCAAGCAAGTTGGTAAACGCAATTTTTCTTCAATTCAATCAATGGTATGCCCCTAGAAAAGGTTTCATAGAAATTCCTTGGTGTTTTACCAACTTATTCATTCTATCATGCAACATGCAAGCATTAACTACCATCTAACTATGAACTATAAAGAGATATTCACAAACAATTCAACTAAGATGTAATGAAAATAAAGCTACTAAAATTCATAAAAAAGTACTAAAAAGAGTATTGCAAAGTGATTTGAGAAAAGAAATTTTCACCCCCCACGCAAAGTCGATCCTCCCCCACACTTAGTTCGTGCACGGTCCTCCGTGCTTGCTTCGGATCCGGGAGAATGAGAACTTCGGGACCACCTTCAGTTGGTGGTATCGGGGATGGGTTAGTCACCATCATCATACTCCTCCCCAGCTAGCTCGGATGAAGCTCTAGGAATTGGGCCTGGGTCTCTTCCTTCCAGCTTTGCCGCTATCCACTCAAAATGCTTCTGCTCCAATTGTTCCATGTGGTGGATATCGTGCAAGATATCCCGGAATAGATCCGGAAGAGGACAAAGAAAAGGTATAGCATTTGATGAAGTTGCTAGGCTTGATGGTGGTGCTGTGGGTGTCTTCCTCTTGGAGGGTGTCATGGTTGTTGATCTTTCCAAATCTCCCCTCGGAATGAATTTGTTGCCTCTAGAAAACTCGAACATGATATCCATCGGTTGCCTCTCTACCCCCGCTGCGTTTGCTAAGCGCATCACCATCGATGGAAATGGAATGCTGATATTCTTCTTCTCAACCAATTTCCAAATCGATTTGCACAATAAAGGTAAGATGGCTATATGCTTCCCTTGCATAATAGCCCACAGTAGCAAAGCAGTTCTAAATCTCACATGGGTAGTGTGGGTGCTCGGGATGATGTAGTCCGCCACAATCTGATGCCATATACGAGCTTCAGCATTCAAATCAGAGTATGCAATACTAGTGGGAATAGAATTCCTCCCTTTACCATACTCCCAAGATGCACCAGGACGGTCTATTCTCTCAAGAATGGGAGTCAGAGATACTCTTCCTTTGAAGACATCCACTTTTATCTTTGCATATTCATCCTTCTCAAGTGAAATGTGGGGGATGTTCAGAATAGCTTCTAGAGCTTAATTGGATGTATCTAACATCTTTCCCCAGAGGAAAACTAACATCGCTTCCCAAGCTTGGTAGTTCGCATAGAATTCCCGCACCATAGTCTCATTTACTTCAATGGGTTCTCGCTCGAGAAATTCCCAATGAAGCGAGGCAATCCTTTGGTGAATAGTCGGCTTGTATTGGCTTGGAACCTTCAACGGCCGCTCCCAATAGATTGTATGTTTCTCAATAGCCTCGTATTGAGAGTCGGCTCTTCGGTTAACCAAGGTATTCGGTCTATCACCTTGGCGATTCCGCCAAATATCAGGAGAGCGAGCGGTAGTTTGCTCAATCGGCAAAGTAACCAGTGCCTTACCCTTCTTTCTCATCCTGAAAATACAAATATAAGAATTTCGAGATCATAGGGCAACAATAAAGTAAAATCATTGAGGAAGCACTAACAAGGTTAAAAGAAGCTTATAGAAATAGTGTGATTCACGAAAACACGGTGTGTATATTCCAAATGATGCGCGTGGGTGGAACGTACACACCGGCCAGATATCATGGCAATCACACCCTAAAGGCAATTCACAGCTCAAAGCTTCATGACTTAGTGCTTAAGTTGCAAATATAAAACAGAGAAATGCAAGCAACTTCAAGCAAGCACCATAAGGGAATTGTCAATTGTTCACCCTCAAGAAGTGGTAATCACACATACAATGTTCTTAATTGGAAGCCAAAAGATATTTGATCAAGAAATCATCTAAAGTTGAACAGTTGTAGAGTGATTGCCGAATCCAAATTCTAAGATGAACAATGTCAATTGAGTCATATACAACACAATGCATTTACAACCAAAATTGCGTATTGACAATCAAGGAAATGCATTGGTGAATTCACTTAATCACCATCAAAAGTCATAATAGAAGTTGCACAATTCATACAATATGCCTAACAAGAGATAAATTTAACACATATGATGGCCAAGTCATATGAATCAAACAAAATGTTCATTGAGGCATTTTATCGAACATGTGGTATGCAATGTGCAAGTTCATCACAATTAAGCTCACACTTGATCATAACCAATCCAACAATCAAGCAACAACACTTTGCAATACAAAGAAACAACAAAGAAAGCAACTAATTTAATCTAAGCAACATAAAAAAAATGAAAACAATTGCAAAAATATTAGCATAAGTAGAAAGGAAAAACAAGAACCTAAGATATAGAGGTTGAGAAGAACAAGAACTAGGGAGGAACAATGACACTTCTTATAGCCACTGCGAAATCACCGTGGTTGGGTTCGCCGGAAAAAGAAACACTGGAAGAGAGAACTCACCGGTGGTGAATAGAGAAAAGAGAAGGGAAAGAAAGAAAGAGAGAAAAGAGAAGAGAAGTAAGAGAAAGAAAGAGAGAGGTCGCCGGCGGTAGGCTGACGGTGGCGGTGGCCGGCGGAGCTGGGCAGAGAAGAGAGAGAGAGGGCAGCTAAGAAGAAAAGAAGAAAAGAGAGGGACTGCCTCTCAACAGGGCAGGTTGCCCTATTAACGCCCAGAATGCAATGTGTGCGGGCGCACAGAGAGCGCATCTTAGAAGGGTGCGAACGCACACAGCGTGCGATCGCTACGACCAGAGAGGTTGCATGAAGACGTGCGGATGCACAAAGACGTGCGACCAGAGTCATGTGTGTGTGCGCACACAGGTCCGTGCGCACGCACAGAGGCCAAAAATGGGGGAGGCTGAGCACGCACACAAGCTGTTCCCTCGCTCTGACCAGAGGGGTCTGTAATAGGTGTGCGGGCGCACACGTCTGTACGGCCACAGAGGTGAATTATGGAAGGGAACGTGTGCATATGCATGCTGCTGTGCACACGCACAAATCAGAGAAAACAGGGCAGCGCGCACGCACAAGCTGTGCTAGTACTGTGACCAGAGGGCATATCAAGATATGTGCGGATGCACAAGGTTGTACGACTGCACAGATGGCAAAAAATACAGTTTTGTGTGCACGCACAGCTGGGTGCGTCCGCACAGATGCCCTGTTTTAGAAAATTCTTTTCTCTTCGAAACTAAGGTTCCTACCCTTAGCATATCAACATACCAACCCCAAATCATTCAAACAAGCAAAATTTCATAGTCCACAAGTAACTTAACTTATTCAACTCAAAATCATCAAACAAAACCTAAGCTAATCATTATATCACAAGAAAGCAAATAATTCAAAAAGCTATAAACAAGAGATAAAAG
This sequence comes from Arachis ipaensis, assembly GCF_000816755.2. Classification (NCBI taxonomy): domain Eukaryota; kingdom Viridiplantae; phylum Streptophyta; class Magnoliopsida; order Fabales; family Fabaceae; genus Arachis; species Arachis ipaensis. The sequence continues at coordinate 115,550,106 of NC_029788.2, read as the reverse complement.
TGGAACAATGTTACCATGGTGGGGTGTCTATCACCAAGCACTTTGGTTTAGAGTCCTAAGTTGGACTTGCATGGCTTCATTGGTCACTTAGAAACTTCTCCAAGGAGGAAAATCTCCAACTCCTTGGCATTCTTGGGTTGAGTGTGATCCTTTGGTCGGCCATTTCAGTGTGCAGTGATGATTGGGAGATCTCCACGGGTATCTTTGCGTCTAAACCGTAGACTAGTCAGAAGGGTGTTTCCTTTGTGGTTGAGTGAATGGTGGTATTGTATCCCCATATGATCTCTGGGATAAGTTCGGCCCAGAGGCCTTTTGCATCATCCAGTTTCTTTCTTAGAGCATGTAGTATTACTTTATTTGCAGCCTCTGCTAACCCGTTTGTCTGTGGGTGCTCTACTGATGAAAAATATTGTTTGATTTTTAAGTCATACAAAAAGGATGTGAACTTAAGGTCGGCAAACTAGCGACCATTATCTGTGATAATGTGCCGAGGTATGCCGAATCGACAAATAATATATTTCCATACAAAAGAAAGCATTTGTTGTGATGTAATCTTAGGTAGAGGCTGGGCCTCTATCCATTTTGAAAAATAATCAATTCCTACAACCAGGAATTTTACCTACCCTGCTGCTGTCGGGAAGGGGCCGAGGATATCTATACCCCATTGGTTGAAGGGCCAGCTTACCTCAGAACAGTGTAAGAGTTCGGCTCGGAGATGTGTGATCGGGCTGTGTTTCTGGCAATTGTCACAACTTTTGACTTTTATTTTACAATCTTGTTGTAGCGTCGGCCAATATAATCCAGCTCTGAGGATCTTTGAAGACAGGCTTCGGGCTCCGAGGTGTGTACCACAGATACCTTCATGTGCTTCGACAAGCGCAAGCTCGGCTTCTGTTCTGCAAAGACACTTTAGTAAAGGACGAGAGAATCCTCGTTTATATAGGAAATTATTATAAATTGTAAAGAAGGAGGCTTGTCGGCAAAAGTGTCGAATGTTTTCGACGTTGCCCGACAAGATTCCCATCCAAAGATAGTTTATGTATGGAGTTCTCCAATCTGCATCCTGTGTTACACTTAAAACATCTTTTAATTCTATGCTAGGTTTAATTAAGGTAGATCGGTAAAGGGAGGAATTATTTATTTGTGTGCTGGCAAGCTTAGAAAGTATGTCAGCTCGGCCATTGCTCTCCCGAGGTATATGTTCAATTTGACATTTATGAAATTTTGAAAGTTAAGTTTGAACAATTGCTAGGTATTTGGATAATAAAGGGTCTTTTACCTGGTACAACTAATTTACTTGCTGAACAATTAACAGGGAATCACAGTATACCTTAAGCTCGTCTATATTGAGATCGGAAGCTAGTCTGAGGCCGGCAATAAGGGCTTCATACTCACTCTAGTTGTTGCTTGACTTAAAGGAAAAGTGAAGCGATTGTTCAATGACATTACCATTTCCATCATCGAGTATGATCCCGGCGCCACACCCTTGTGGGTTAGAGGAGCCGTCTACATATAGAGACCATTCTGGTGGACTTTCAGCGATGTCCAGTACTATGAATTCGGCAATAAAATTGGCCAGAATTTGGATTTTATTGACGATTGCCCCTGATATCTGATGTCAAATTCGGAAAGTTAACCGACCATTTTACTAGTCGGCCAGCCAGTTCCGGTTTCTGAAGGACTTGTCGCAGAGGATGATCTGTCCGAACATGGATGACATGACTCTGGAAGTATGGCCAAAGTCTTCTAGCCAAGAAGACTAGGGCCAGAGCGAGCTTTTCAATGCTCGGATATCAAAGTTCAGCATTCTGTAATGTTTTGCTGGTAAAATAAATCGGCAACTGCTGCTTTTGCCTTTCTGCAATAAGAGCGAAACTTATAGCCCAGTTAGTCACAGATAAGTATAAGAATAGTGGTTCCCCTTGAAGAGGAGTTTGTAAAATTGGTGGTTTTGAAAGAGTTTCTTTTATGGTTGTGAACGCTTGTTCACATTCATCAGTCCATTGGAATGATCTTTTCTTTTTTAAAGTTTGAAAAAAACATGAAGACTTAGAAGCTACACATGGCAAAAATCTAGAGAGTGCAGCAAGTCTCCCTGTCAACCGCTGGACTTCTTTGATAGTTTGTTGGCTGGCCATATCCAAGACAGCTCGACCCTTTTCTAGATTCGCCTCAATACCTCGGTTAGTGAGCATGAAGCCGAGGAATTTACCACTTTGCACGCCAAATGCGTATTTCTCGGGGTTTAGCCGCAGATTTCTGCGAGGTCATCAAGGTGGCTATTGCCGATCTTTGTTTTGGCAACCATGTCATCAACGTAGACCTCAATAAGTTGCACCTGCATTCTTAAGACTAAACGGCATGACTTTATAACAATAGTTTCCATATTCAGTAATAAAAGCTGTCTTATTTTGATCGGATGGATGCATTTGGATCTGGTTATAGCCAGAGTATGCATCCATAAAGCTAAGTTTTTCGTAACTAGAGGTATTATCAACTAAGTAATCATTAGATGGCAAAGGATAAGAATCTTTGGGGCATGCTTTGTTGAGATCGGTGAAATCAACACACATGCACCATTTACCGTTATGTTTTTTCACCATGACGACATTTGCCAGCCATGTTGTGAATCTGATTTCCTGGATGAAGCCGGCGTTGATGAGCTTCTTGGTTTCCTCCAGAGAGGCTTGCTTGCGGTCATGGCCGAAGTTCCGCTTTTTCTGTGCTATAGGTTGGACAGACGGATCTAATGCCAGTTTGTGGGATATGATGGATGAATCGATGCCTGGCATATCAGCTGGGGTCCAAGAAAATAGGTTTGCATTTTGTTGTAAAAATGCTTGGAATTAGGCCTTCTCTTCTGAGCTTAATGTGGAGCCGACATAAGTGAACTTGTCCGAGCTATCTGTGAAATAGATTTTGTGTAAGTCTTCTGTCGGTGTTGGTCATTCAAGGATTCCTGCCCTGGGATCAAGGTTGGCTAGGGCTGGTAGGTCCTCTTGGTTGCCGATGTTGTTCACATGAGCCTGTATGTTTTGGTTAGGTCTTTTAAAACTGTTGTTGTATTATTCTCTGGCCTCTCGTGTAAAACTCGGTTAATTAATGAATAATTAATCCATAAATTAGAATTTTATTTAGAGGGTTAAAAAGGTAATTTTTATGGCTTAATATGATAGAGGAAATTAAAACGAGAATTTTGATACCAATTTTAAATAAATCGGTCCAAGATTGGACCGAACGGACCAAACCAGGCCAACGGGACCCATATTGGGCCCTTGGCCCAACCAAACAAAACCTAAAACCCTAAAAAAGCACTCTCTCTCCCCTCTAAACCCTCAAACACGCTGAACTTGTGAGGAAATGGGGGAAGAACACTTTTCCAAGGTTCTAACTCTCATTTGATCTTCAAACTAGCATAACTTTTGATCCGGAGCTCCGATTGCTGCACTGTTTGCTGCCACACGTTCACCATGACAAGCTCTATAAAACCCACTACTTTGTTCTTGAGATAAGCCACGATTTTTGCTCAGTTCCTCAGCCCTTAAATTTGAATTTTTGGGAAAAAATGTTGAGATTTTGGCCTCTTTGATGTTATAGGATCCAACTAGCTTGAAGGAGAGGCTTAATCTTGTCTCCTTGGTCCTTAGGTATGGTAAGATTCTCAATCCTAATGGAATTTGTTTGTTTATGATGTTTGGGTATTGAGTTGTTGTGTTTGGATGTGATAATTGTGGCTTAGGTAGTGTGTATGTGAATCTTGAAGCTTGATTGAGGTCTTGGAGAGCTTGGAATAAACTCTTGTGTGCTAAAAATCTGTTCTTGGAGGTGTTGAAGCTTTGAGAGCTTGTGGATAAGTGATTTGGAGGTGTTCCGGGTTAAGTGGAAAAGCGGCTAAGGTATGGTCTCGGTCTCCTGTATCTAAAATGTAATGTGGTATGAAAACTTAGGCTAGAGGCCCTAAGATAGGATTTGAATAGTTGATGTTGTTGAATGGTTGAGATAAATTGTGTGGTTATGTATGTGATTAATAACTATTGATGTTTTGATGGTATGATGCATGAGGGATATGCATGTTTTAATACATGCTTAATGATTGGTTGAGGTTGAGTTGTGGGTGAAGCCATGTTGATGGTGAGGATGATATTGATTGTATGTATTGATGGTTGATTGGAATTGTTATTAGTGGAAATTGGGATGATAAAAGATATATGACATGATATTGTATTTAAAGTTGAGTTATTTGGTTGAGATTGGTTAAAATGATGGATTGGTGGGTTATGATTTTGATAGAAATGCTAACATATTAGTTGAGGATGCTTGAGGTTGATTTTTGGTATGTTTTGGTTGGTTTTGAAAAGGGTTGAAATTGGTTGTTTTGAAAATGGAACTTTGTGGTTTTGTATGAAAATGTGGTTTTTGGACTTAATTTGGCAGAGCATATCTTGGTCTCTGGATCCCCGATTTGTGCCAAACTTGTTTAGAAATGAAATTGGATCCGATATGTTAATGCCGTTCGAAGAACGGATGGAAAATTACTTTAAACAAAAAAGTTATGCCCGTCAGAAGATTGGGGTTTGAAACTGGAATTCTGTAGTTTTTTTTAACTTAGTAAAATTTTTGGCAGATTGTACACCCACGCGTACGCGTAACCGACATGCACGCGTCGCTACCAAATTTTCACTACTCCATGCGTGCGCTTGGCCGACGCATACGCGTCGATGTGCTGATTCAGGTGCCCAGCAAAAACTCCCGAGAGTTGTGCAGGTATTGTGCGGGTTTTGTGCGAAGAGCACAAAACGCACCCACGCGTACATGTGGCTGACGCGTAGGCGTCACTTTTCTTTTCTCCCATCCACGCATGCGCGTGGGCGGCGCGTACGCGTCACTGTAACTTTTCTGCTTCCCACGTGTATGCGTGGGCGACGTGCACGCGGTACCCTGTTTTCACCCTAAAGTTGATTTTTGAGTTTTCAAAGCCAAATTTCAGACTTCTAAGCCTCCGATCTCACAAGGGGAAAATTAATGATGAATGATGATCAAAGATTATTGTATGAGATACGGAGGATGATTGTGAAAGTGCTTTATATGCCATGAGCCAAAGGGCTGTGATTGTTAATGAATTGGCTGGTTATGGATTGTATTATGAGCCAAATGGCTGAGATATTGCCAAATTATGGCTGAGTATGATTGTATATATGTGTATTGAATGAAATGTGAATGTTGCACTTTCACTATCTGAGATACGAGTTTCCCTGGGTGAAAGCAGTGGCTAGCCACCACGTGTTCTAGGTAGAGACTCGATACTCTGCTGACCCTATGTCGTAAGTATGGCCAGACACTGTGAAAGTTCCGGATGAGCTCGCCCCCTTGAATAAACACCAGTGTGGGTGTTGTGAATATGTATTGATGATTATGATTGAGTATAGCTCGAGTTGGGGATGCACGACAGAGGGACAATCCAATGGTTAGCTACCAGGACTTGTGGGGTTGGCTTTATAACCGACAGATAAGACTCATCAGCCACTAGGACAGGCATACATCATATGCATTATATGTGAATTGTTTGGAATGCCTAATTGACTGCATAATACTTGCTAATTATATAAATGTTGTATCTGCTTCCTATTTGTGCATTTTCTTATTGATATAATTGTGTTTGCAATATCAAATTACTGATGGCGGTTGGGAGGTCTGCAGGATTTGGAAAGGGGAGTGTTAGTTAGATTGAAGATCTTTAGTCAGTTGCCATTTATGGTTTAGTCTATTTATAAGCTTTTGATTTTACCTGTTGGAAGTTCTAGGATTACCTTCAGCTTTCCCAGGACATTACATGTTAGATATGTGGGCACTGTTACCATACTGAGAACCTCCGGTTCTCACCATGCGGATTTTGTGGATTTCAGATGCAGGCCGTGAGGCTTCTCGCTGAGGCATGCTGGAGACTTCTGAATTGGCAAAGATCCTTGGTTCTCGGGAATTTATTTTGGTTTTATGTAGATACTTATTATCTCCACTAAATAAATATATATACTGTTGATTCCTCTTAGAGGTTGTTTTGGAGAACAAGTTTTGGTAGTTTGTCCTTGGAGTTTCCCTTGGGTTTCTTACTTTATGTTTATATATATCTATACTTTATGCTCGGACCAGTTATCTTCACAAACCGGGTCTTGAGTTTTGATATCCGTATGTTTGGCAGTCTCTTGTTATGGTTTCGCGTTAGTCTATGCTTTATCTATTTCGTTACGTTATCGATCGGAGTGTTGCGCTTTTCGATTTAACAGTTTTGTTCTACCCCTTTTTCTTCAAAGGCTTCTAGTTATAAACATTTTTTTTACACTACTATATGTATAAAATTTTATTTCTAGAAGTTGTAATACCTCGCCACCTCTGTCTTATGACTTAGGCATAAGGCTCTGTATGGTAGGGTGTTACATCTCGGGCATCACTGGGAATAGTTGCAATTGTGTTATCCTGCAAAGGGAACTTATCATAGAGATGAATTGTAGAAACAATGGTGCCGAACCTATTTAAGAAAGGTCGGCCAAGTATCAAATTGTAAGGACTAAAACAGTCAACAACTCACTGAGTGTGGTTTGTAACCACACAGAGCCCATAACCGGGACTCTCTCACCTGAGAAACCAACCAGGTCTCCAGTGGAAGGTTGGAGGACGTTGCTGCTCAGTTTCATCTTCTGAAATGTGGAGTAAAAGAGAACATCGGCGCTACTCCCGGGGTCCAATAAGACCTTTTTGACCAGGAGATCTCCGAGCTGTAGGAAAATCATGACAGGGTCGTATATATTTGTTACGTTGGTGTTATGGTCGGCTGTCTGGAATGTTATCTGAGGAAAGTGTGGAGGTGTTTACTGTTGAGTTTGATCGGCTTCTATGGAAAGAATAGCTCGGTAAGATCGCTTTCTTGCCGAGCTTGTGGCTCCTCCACCTGCAAAACCTCCGGAAATACAGTTAATAATACGTCTTGGTTGGTCGGGATGATTGTGTTCGGTCGATCTTTATCTCGGCCATGCTGTGTTGCCGAGCTTTGGTCACCAGAGGGGCGGTGCTCGTCGTTGTATGTGGTCGTCGATATACTTGTCGAGGTGACCTTGCCGAGGTAACCACTCCAGAAGGTCTTTGGCGATGACACACTCGTCAGTAGTGTGTCCGTGCTTTTGGTGGAAAGAGCAGTATTTTGATATGTCTGCGCCTTTTGAATTTGGGTAGCTGCCGGCTTTTCTTGGCGGCTTGATTAACTTTGAATTTAAGATCTCCTTGATGATGTCGTCACGTTTGGTGTTGAACTGAGTGTAAGAGTCATATCGCGGAGTTGGTTTGAAGTTCTTCTGTTGTCTTGAGTTTTGTCGTCGTCTCTGTGTTGTGGTTTCCCTGTTTTCTGAGCTTGTCGGATTTCTTCGATGTCAATCTGACCTTTTGCTTTTTCACGGAACTCGGCCATAGTTTTAGGTTTGGCTACAGCAATGGTCTCCTGGAATTTTCCTGGCCGTAGTCCGCTTTTTATTGCGTGCAGTTCCACCTCGGGATGGAGATTGGGTATACTCGTGGCATCCTTTGTGAAGCGCGTCATGTAATCTCTAAGGCTTTCGTGCTGGCCCTGTTTGATTGTGTTCAGGTAATCGGAGTCGTGTAGATAGATGGATGATCTAGCAAAATTCTCCTCAAAGGGTTTTGATAGGTCTCGAAATCGAGAAATAAAACCTGCAGGCAAAGAACAAAACCAATCAAGTGCAAGACCGTCTAAGTAAGATGGAAAACAACGACATAAAACTTTATCAGATGCACCGTTTACTATCATTATGGAGGTGAACTTTTTGATGTATTTCTTCGGATCACCTAGCCCATCATAGGGGGTTAGTGTGGTCGGCAGAGTGAACCTCCTAGGTAACACAAAATTCATCACCTCGGTCGTGAATGGTCCAGGGGAGCTTTCTAGGTTGTCATCCTCGTCTTCTGGCCGAGCTTCCTCATTATGCTCGGGTTGCTCTTCTTCGTGCCAAGCAGTTTCTGAAAGGACTCTGAAGAAAAAATTAAGAGAAAAAATTTTCGAAAATTACTAACATTTTTCAAAAACCATTTTCGAAAATCACTAACTCTTTTTCAAAAATATTTTCGAAAAATTCTCCCTCTCCCATCTCATTCTATTTATTCATTCATATCCTAACATCTCATCTCACATCTT
>NC_029788.2:115531873-115541770 GCF_000816755.2 Arachis ipaensis | reverse complement strand
GAATTCTTAGTGCGTAAGCATTAAAGAATTCTAAGTTGTTTTCTTTGCATTAAAAATTTTTCAAAATTATGTCTATGATGTTCATCTTGACATTCATAGTGTTCTTGGTGTTCATCTCGACACTCATATCATTCATGCATGCATTCATTGTTTTGATCTAAAAATTTCATGCATTGCATCTTTTTTTGTGTTTTTCTCTCTCATCATAAAAATTCAAAAATAAAAAAAAATATCTTTTCATTTTTCTCTCATCAAATTCGAAAATTTGAGTTGACTTTTTCAAAAATTTTTAAAAATCAAGTTGTTTCTTATGAGTCAAATCAAATTTTCAATTTGAAAATCTTATCTTTTTCAAAATCTTTTTCAAAAATCAAATCTTTTTCAAAATTCTTAGTTATTTTCGAAAATTCCAAAAATATTGTTCAAAGATCTTTTTCTTATTTTTATATAAAATTTTCGAAAATAACTAATCAATTAATGTTTTGATTCAAAAATTTGAAGTTTGTTACTTGCTTGTTAAGAAAGATTCAAACTTTAAGTTCTAGAATCATATCTTGTGATTTCTTATGAATCAAGTCATTAATTGTGATTTTAAAAAATCAAATCTTTTTCAAAACTAATTTCAATCATATCTTTTCAAAAAAAATATCCTCTTATCTTATCTTTTTCAAAAATATCTTTTCAAAATATCTTTCCTAACCTCCTAACTACTTATCTTTTCAAAATTGGTTTTCAAAATTTGTTTCAACTAACTAACTAACTTTTTGTTTGTTTCTTAACTTTTTCAGACCTCTACACGTGTAACACTCAAAGCTCAGCCCAAGCACACACCAAGTGGGCCCCGGAAGTGGATTTATGCATCAATTACTTACTCATGTAAACCCTAGTAGCTAGTTTATTATAAATAGGACCTCTTACTATTGTATTAGGCATCCGGGATGGAGGTTCAGAGGAACGAAAAGCATCTCCATTCGCTTATCTGAAATCCCTGCCAATGAATTACATAAGTATCTCTATCCTTACTTTATGTTTTATTCACATGATATATTGTAACCCATATGAGTCAACTTAACTGAGATTTGCAAGGTGACCATAGCTTGCTTCATACCAACAATCTCCGTGGGATTCGACCCTTACTCACGTAAGGTATTACTTGGACGACCCAGTGCACTTGCTGGTTAGTTGTATCGAAGTTGTGACAATTATGAATTAAGATCAAAGCACCAAGCTTTGGAGCCATTACCAGGGATTGTTCGAGCCTGGACATCACAATTTCGTGCACCAGGGTGAAAAAGGAATATTTTTAAGATAATTTACTAAATTATTACAAGATTTTATGTCTTAAATATTACAAAATAAAATTAAGCCTTTCATGATAAAGTGAGACTCATTTTGTTATATGAAAACTCTTTAACATATTATGCTAACGGAAATAAAAAGTAAATGGCTTTTTTTATAACAATTTTATGTTAGTGGTTGACATTTTTGACATCTCTATGGTTATTTCTTTGTTTTTGTTTGTGATAGTGGTTCCGATAAAACGTCTGGATCAGGACTCTACTTTTTATCAGCTCAGTTTTCATGTTGGACTCTATAAATTCCGTAAAATTAATGAATAATTAATTAATAAATTAATTTTTAATAAAAGAAATTAGAAATACAAATTTTATAATTTAATTGGATAGAACTAATTAAAATAAGAATTTTAACACTAATTTCAAAGAATTTGGTCCAAGATTGGACCGAACCGATTGAACCGGGCCCGTGGGCCCAACCAACTCATTGAATATAATGAGCTAAAGCTCATTCCTTTCCCATTTCTGCATGCAACCATGCTGGAATCATAGCCATAGGGGGAAGGTTCCAAAACCCTTGGTTCCAATTCAATCTTCCATAACTTTTCGCTCCGAGCTTCGATCGCTGTACCATTTGCGGCCACGCGTCCACATCGTCGAGCTCTACAAAGCTCAGTCAATAATTAGGTAAGGAAATAACACCTGTGTTCTAATTTCTTCCTTCCCAATTTCGAAAATTATGAGCAATAAATTAAAAATTGTTAAATTTCGGTATTTAGGTTCGAATTAGCTTGTGAAAAGCGCTTGATCTTGCTTCATTGGTGCTTGAGTAAGGTGAGAATCCTAGAACTCTACTTAACTCATTGATTTTTGTATTTTGGGTATTAAGTTTTGGCTACATATATGTGGAAATGTGAAATAGGTTTGTGTATAAGTAAATTGGAGCTTGATTGTATACATTGGAAACTTGGTGGAGTTTGGGAGACATTGCCTTGGAGATTTTGGACCTTTGGAGCTATGTTTGGTGCTTTGGTGGTGTCTCGGGTAATACGTTGAAATTGGTCAAGGTATGGTTTTTAGGTTTTTCGTATTTAATATGTAAGGTTTGGTGAAAACTTAGGCTAGATGACCATAGGCTAGGTATGAATATTTGAAGGCGTTAAATGTTTAGTAACTTGATAATAATTGTTGAAATCTGTTGATTATTATATGGTAAATTAATGATAATTGATGGGATATAATGTTATAATGTTATATTGGTGATGGGATATAATGTTATATGGTAAATTAATGATAATTGACAAGGTATTAAGAAATGACCATGTACATGTGATGAATGATGATGATTTTGTTGGTTGGTTGAGGTATATGGGATTGTGTATATAGGAGTATAATTGATTGAACTAGGATGTGGAGGCTTTGGCAATTTAAAATGGTAGGTTGTTGTTCTGGATACATGTGTAGGAAGTGGGAATTAAGTTTGGTTTTAATGAAAATTGAGGTTTAAGGTTTTTGTGAAAAACTTATTTTTAGCTGAACTTTGACGAGCCATAACTCGGCTTCCAGACCCCCAAAGTGTTTCAAACTTATTTCAAATGAAAATTGGGTCCGTGAAGTTTACGCCGTTCGAAGAATGGATGAAAAATGTTTTAAAAAAAACGTTATGCGCGTCGGAAGTTCGGAGGGAAAAAACTGAAAATTCTACAGCATTCAGCATTTTTGTTATTCTGCACAGCTTGTGTACACGGCCCCTGCATGCGAGGCGACCAAACTCTTTGGGCTTTGGCATTTTGTGTACGCGAGAAATGTGTTTGCATATGCGAACAATGGTTTTTGAGGGTTTGCGTACACGACCACCTGCACGTGACGCGACTAACCTTTTCGGGTTGGGCATCTCACGTATGCGAGCATGGAAATTCACACGCCCACGCGTACATGTGTCCCCTATTTAAGCAAGTATGGATTCTTGTGTTTTAAAACTTAATTTCAAACCTCTATTTTCATTCCTTTGGTCCTAGATCTTCTTAGTAAGCCTAGTAATAAGATGAAGCTAGGAATAGGTGGTAACTTGGAGATAAAGAAAGTTTGAGAAGTGATGATTTAGGTATGAGAAGGTAGGGTGCATATGTATATGTGTATATATATATATATATATATATATATATTATTTCAATTATGAAACTGGTTAAAGAAAGGAATAAATGTTGCATCTGAGCACTCTTTCTTGAAAGTGCGACCCCAGGAGATGGTGGAAGGTGAGGATCCCCTTCCTTGTTCCTCCTGGTATTGTAAAATCGCCCTCAGCGAGATGGTGGGAGGTTAGGATCCCCTCCTTTGTACTTCCTGGGAATATGAGAACTTGCTCCAGGTTTGGTTAGTATAGAGGCTCCCCGAATAGACACAAGGGTTGTGGTTTTGCCCCACTTGCTCTAGGTTAGTTAGTATAGAGGCTCCCCGGGTAGACGCAAGGGTTGTGGTTTCACCCCACTTGCTCCGGGTTATGATAAACTATGTATAAAGATGTAAACATATGATATATAAAGTGACTTTACAGCCATAATGAATGATTATGAGATGTTAATAGATGAATGTGAAATGATTATTTGAGATACGAGTTCCCCTAGGTAAAGTATCGTGGCTTGCCACCACATGTTCCAGGTTGACACTCGATACTCTGCTGAGCCTACATCGTAAGAGTGACCGGGCACTTAGAAATTCCCAGGAAGGTTAACCCCCATTGAGTAAAGTTATATGAATTATGAATGAAAGAGAAAAAGCTATGCATAAACTCATGGGGATGCGCGAGGGGGGACAGTCCAGGGTTTAGCAGCCGGACTTGTCGGGTTGCCTTGAGAACCGACAGATGAGCCTCATCAGCCATAGGACATGCATGCATCATGTGCATATTGTTTGAATTGTTTGATTGTGCATTAACTGGGAATGCCTAACTGCTTATAACATGCTAGTTATTATACCTGCTATTTGTACTATTTGTATTCTACCTGTGTCTGCCTTTGTTTGCTTGTCTGTCTGTGCAATTCACCAGAGATAGAGGTACGGAGGCAAGGTGAAAAGATTTAGTGTTCAGGTTAAGTTTAAGTTAGGCTTAGATATCCTTAGAAGACCCCCTGTTTATGGTTTCTGATTTAGTACTCTAAGCTTTGCAATCTGAGTGTCGGCATTCTAGGATTGCCTCTGGCATTTTCAGGACCTTATATCTTATGTACGTGACACCTTTACCATGCTGAGAACTCCCGGTTCGCATTTCATATGGATATTTGTGGTTTTCAGATGCAGGTAAGGCGACACCTCGCTGAGGCATGCTGGAAGCTTCTGATAGTGGAGATCCTTGTTTTTGGGGCTTTATTTTATATATATGTATATATGTAGATACTTTTATCTCTACTGCTTTTATATTTGATGTATTAACTTCCTCTTAGAGGCTATTTTTGGAGAAATAGGTTCTGTAACCCTGTATTTGGGATTATTTTGGGTTTTCTTATATATACGTATATATACTTATGTGCTCAAGCCGGTTTATCTTCGCAAGTCGAGTCATGAGCTTTGATATTTGTACCTTGGAACTCTTTCTGGTTATATCTATGTTAGCTTCCCTTATCCTTTCCGTTTACCGTTTACGTGTCGTAAGTATTGCGCTTTTTGTTTTACCGTTTTCGATTTTAACTTTTCTTCAAAGGCTCCTAGAATAAATATTTTTCAACTATATTATGTATATTTTTATACTTTATTTTTAGAAATCGTAGTGCCTCGCCACCTCTGTTTTACATCCTAGGTGTAAAGCTCTATGTGGTAAGGTGTTACAGACTCAAAGGGCATTATAGTGGGGTATGCTCATTATTTGGTAGAACAATATTTGTTGTTTCAAAAGCCAAATATTTTATTGTGTTTACTTTGTTAAAAATGCACAGAGCAATGAAGATAAGTATTTTATTCACAACCATTTGGCATTTACTGTCAAGTATCATAGAGATTTACTAATTGAATTTGCTAGAATTGTGGGCTTTGAGGTGAAGACATTCAGGTTAGTATTTTTGTGATTTCTCTATACTATAGATGTATTTCATTTATTTTGTTGTGATATGTATACAATACTTATACTGAGTTTCTGAATATAAATGTTGAAATGTAGTATATGGAGATGATGAATCATCACTACAAGAAAAATACTCATTCAGCCACACTTTTTTTAAGCTACATTTGAAAAGCGTAGCCTATTCTATGAATAGGCTACGCTTTTCTCAGTGTTGCCTGTTTTTTAGAGAAAAGGAAACACAATTCTGGTATCATTTAAAAAGTGTAGCCTTAGGTATTATAGAAATCACTTATAAAGTGTAGCCGTATGTTGATATTTATGGGTATACTTTTTGTACCAAAGAGAACGTTTTTTGAGGGTAGCCTATTTACTAAGTTTTGGGTGCGCTTCAAAAGTGATGCCTAAAATATTCACCTATACTTAAATGAATTTTGTTTTCTTTTGGAAACCCTCGTTCTTCTCCTCCAAAAACACGCGCCTTGCTCAGCTCCTTCTCTGCTTCACGCCGTTTTCACGTCACCACCACTCGCCGTCGCCCTTCTCCTTCGTCTTCACATTTGCTCACCCCCACTCACCGTTGCCCTTCTCCTTCGTCTTCTCACCATCGCTCACCACTCACCGCGTCGCTCCTCATCTTCTTCACCTTCGCTCACCACTCACCATTGCCGCTCCTCATCTTCGTCGTTCACCACTCACCGAGACATTGAAGTTCTTCTCTCTCTCAAAGAAAAACCCTAGCCGCTATTCTCTTTTTCAAGCTGTGTCGCCGCCGTCGAATCTGGTCCAGCCGCCGTCCCCGCTCCTACTGCTCCAGCGCCGTCGCAACTTGTCTTTTTCATTGCGTTGCGTCGCCTCTGTTCCACTGCCGTTGTTTGTTCCAGTTCCGTCGCCTGTGCTCCACTGCTCCCTCTCCCTCATCTTGGTTTGAGTTCTGTCCTGCATCTGAGTATGAATTCCGTCTGTTATTTTTTTCTTGTTTTTATTATGTTATTGTGATTTAATTGTTGGTGTTGTTGCTGTGTAACTTTTTATTGTTCCTGTTGGTGTTGTGAATCTGAATAACAGAGAATGATGACATATTGATTCTAAATCTGAATAGTATTGATTAAGAGAAAAGCAATAATTAGAGGACATGTACTGAAAATTATATGTTAGAGGACATAGTTTCTTGGGTTTTGACAAATCTGAGCCGAGCACCTGATTTACAACGCGGGGTTACAAGAATATTCCATTGCACTGCTAAGCCAGTTGAGGTGATAAATGACTTCTTGTTGGACCATTGATTTATCTATCATGTTCATCATTTAATCATTTGTCTATATCCCCTATATAATTTCTTTGACATTCTCTGTTTACAACAGAGAGGGAAAAGTAAAAAGAGCTGAGCATATTCTGTAGATCGTGTAATTTAATGTTATCTGCTTGGGCACACAACTAGGCTCCTATCTTTTGATCTGATTATTTGGTCCATGTTCAATTTAAGAACAATAAGCACTCTAAAAGCTATAGGCATTTGGATTATCTGTATATCCTATTTTATGGGTATAAATGACCCCAAAAGGTTTCTTAATCTGCTAGATAGTTGGTATTGATTGCTTGAATCATTTTGTCTTCCCAAAGTTTGTTGCAGTTATTCAAGCTATTTTGTCAGCTGGAAAACAGCTTCAGCAACTTAACATACGCGAGGAGGAAAACAATAATTTGCGTTCTAATCTGTTGAGAAGACTGATTCTGTCTGCCTCCTCTGACAGTGTTATTGCCAATGCTACAAAAATGTTGTCTTCTTTAAACAAAGAATCTGCTGATCAAGGCGATCTAACAAATTTGATCATTGCATCTGAGGCACAATTTCCAGAGGTTTGCCTTTGTCCTTTTAATTTACTTCCTTTTGGGCTTCGTTTTATACTTTGCACTTCAATATGAAATTATTGATATTATTACTATGAATAGGTTACTAGAGCTCGGAAAGCTTTTCGAATGGAAGAGGAACAATTAAATTCATTGATCGGCTTGTATCGCAAGCGCCTTGGAGCGGAATTTGGAATTCATGAGTGTTTCTGGAATTACTCATTTGATAGAGGTTACAGTTTGAAACATTTGAATTATTTTTTTGTTTGTTGCCTTGTAAGCATCCATGGTTTGCAAATTTGTAATTGTTTCACCTATTGTTTTATCACCAAAAGAAAAAAGGGAAGAAAATGATATATGTAGTGTTCCGAATCTGTGTCTCAAATTAATGAATTTGGAGTGATTCAAAGAAAGTTTGTTTTGAAAGAATAAATGGTTGGTTAAGAATAAATTTTAATTACCCCTAAATTTGTTTTGGCTACAGTTGGAGACTGATGTTAAGGTTCCTTCAAACTGGGTTAAGGTTAATAGCACAAAGAAAACAATTCGGTATCACCCCAATGAACTAACGATGATCTCTTGCTGTTAGAGGAAATAATAATTTTATAAATGTCTGTGATTGTCTAACTGGTTCCAGATCTCTAGTTAGTTTAATGAATTAGAATTATTGATTAAATGTGTTCCTTTTGGAGAAGTGCTTTCTACTATTTTTGTTATTAGTATTTCAAATTATATTATATTGCTCAATTTGCAATTTTGATATAGTTAGAGTATAAATAATTTGATTGCTAAACTTTAGTGTTCATTTATTTTAATGCCTTTGTCAAGTTTGTCAATCTTGCTGATTAGTATCTGTTTTTTGTTTCACTCCTTATCATGATTTCAAATTAAGGAATCAAGTTGCATAGGCTTCTATTTTATTTTCTCTATTTTCAGTTTCTATTTGGGGCAAAAGTGCATGGTGTTGCTCTGTATTTGTACAACATTTATTTTCTGCAATTGATTTTACACTGCCAAGTATTTAGAATTCATGACTTTGATTTAAGAACCCTTGTGGTTTGGTACAAAATGGCACATTTCTTTATGCTAAGTGTCCTTTTATTTTATTTTCAGATAGATAGCAATGAGTATATTTGGTGGAAGGCTAATGCTAGAGAGACAAAGGAAGAACTAATTGATAGAGAGCCTAAGTTCCTGGATTAGTATATTTCTGTTTAAGAACACTTTTATTGTTAATTGTTTACAATTATATAAACAGCAGTGTATTATAGATGTACTAAGGAATAACTCCATATATATATATATATATAGAAAATTAAAAAAAAACCATAAGGGACCTAAGGCTACACTTATATAAGGTAGCTATATGGTATACAATGTGGCTACGCTTTACAGGTGATGCAGTAGCGTTGAAAAGCGTAGCCTATTCTAGTAAAAATGGAAGCTGAAAAGCGTAGCCTTTGGTCCTGAACAGCATCACTTGAAAAGCGTACCCTATTCCCAAACGCTAAAAGCGTAGCCCTTGATGCAGAAAAGCGTAGCCTTTGAGAATAGGCAACGGCCGAATAGGAATCACCCCAAAAAGCGTAGCCGTAGCCCAAAAAGCGTAGCTGTAGCCTAAGGCATCATTTTTTTTCACTTTTGGCTACACTTTTCAAGTGTACCTGAATGGGTGTTTTTCTTGTAGTGCATTATCATGTTTTCTAGGATTTCTTTGATTTTGTTTCAAATAAATATAAATTTACTATTTTTTTAATTGTGATATGTCAGTATATAGAGATAATGAATCATCATGTTTTTTAGGAATTATTTGATTTTGTTTCAAAAAATATAAATTTATTATTTTTTTTAATTGTGATCTGTTAGTATATGAGATGATGAATCATCGTCACTACAAGAAAATGGAACATTTGTAACAAAAAATTTGTATCAAATTTAAAATTGTTACAAATTATGGTTTTTTCGTAACAATAATTAGTTATTGTTACAAAATAAGAATATTTTGTAACAACAAAAAAATTTGTTACAAAAAACATTTCAATATTTTGTAACAACGTGATTTCTTTTGTTACAAATTATGTTGACTTTCATATCGAATTGTTGTTTTGTTACAAAATATTACAATATTTTGTAACAAAAGATTATATTGTTGCAAAAATTTTAAATATTTTGTAACAAAATATCTATTTGTTTCAAAAGTTATAAATATTTTATAACAGAAAATTAATTTGTCACAAAACACACTATTTTTGTAACTAATAAAAAATTTTATTTTAACATATTAAATATAAGACTTCAAATTTTTGAAAATTTACATAATGATTAATTTATGATTTATTATATTTATTTAAGATTTAAACAACAAAAGTAAATTATATTATCTCTAATTTTAAATTAAAATACTTACTAAAAACTAAAATACTTAATTAATAATTAAATAATATTTTTAAAATAATTTAAAAAAATTAAATTGAATTTCAAATGAATACAACATATCCTAATTTTATTTAACCTAACCTTAACCGCCTTAACATAACACTAATAGCAGCCATCATCCCTTCCCAAACTCTAGCTTCAACACAAACGCACACACCGTGAATACTGAAATTAGAGAAGAGAAGGAGAGCTGCGATCGAAAGAGAGGAAGAGCCACGCTGATGCCACTGTCCAGCCGCCTCGCCACTATCGTCGCGTCACCGC
>NC_029788.2:115529001-115531486 GCF_000816755.2 Arachis ipaensis | reverse complement strand
CGCTGGTCGCTGCTGCCACTAGGGTTTACCACCGCCGCTGTGTCTTGTCATCGCCATCAGAGCCGCCGCGAATAAGAGAAGGAAGGGGCGCTGCTTCACGCCGTTGCCGTGGGTGGAGCCGCCGTCGCCAAGGTCCATCGTGAAGAGGAACGCGAATGGAAAAGAAAACAGGGAAGCTGCTATTGGGGATTTGGGGAAAATGTCGCCGTCGTCTTCCTGCTATCACTGGAAGGTTAGTGAAGGTGTGATTTACTGATTTCTGTTGATTTACTGGTTTGCGATTGAATTGTTTATTTGTGATTTCCGTTTTCTTTTGTAATGTTGATGTTGTTGTTACTTGTTATGCTGCTCAGTGTTTTGAATTCGGAATTTGTTATGCTGCTGTTGTTGTTACTTGTTATGCTGCTCAGTGTTAATTGTTATGCCGTCTCTGTTAATGATCAGTGTTTTGATCAGTGTTACTTGTTATGCTGCTTAGTGGAATTTGTTTTGTTGTGGCCTGCTGTAATCTCCACTGGTCCTGGTAATTATCTCAACCTTGTGACTTTTATGCTTCATTGGAGTTTGGTGTTTGAATGTTCTTTGGCTTACATGTTTTTTTATGTTTCTAACTTAGTCAACACCAAATTGTTTTAATTTATACCACTTACTTGTAATTGATATTTACTTGATTATGTGCTCTATACATACATGTGTATCACTTGTTTTGGCATTTTGAATTGTTGAGAAGTGAATACAAACTTGCTTATTTTGAAAATTTAGAAACTTTTTTAACTTAAGGAACTTTTGACTATGCACCTAACTTTTTGTTTCGGTTTTTCTTATTTACAGGAGTGCTGAAATGGTGACCACATGCTACCTTGAGGGCTCAAGAATATTTTGATTTATAGAGACACTAATCTATGTTAGAACTTTTAACTTTTGGTTGAACTTGTGCAAGACATATAACTTGTAGAACTAATCAATGTACTCACTAATGTTATTTTGTTTTAAAACAATTTTAGCTAAATGAGGCATGTTTGAATTATGTATTTTTTACATATTATATAAATGTAGACTTGCTTAGTAAAAAATTTTAATATATTAGTTAATTAAAAAATAATTTAGTAAATTATGCATGCAATTTGTATTAAAAAAAATTGTTACAAAATAATTATTTTACTTTTGTAACTAAAAAAAATGTTACAAAATCAAGTTACATTTTGTAACAAAATTTTATGATAGAAAAAAATATATTGTCACCAAAAATACCTTGAAGATGAAAATTTGTTACCACTTTTGTAGCGACTTCTAGTTTTTTATATCAGAAAAATTTGTTACAAAATATCACTTTGAATTGTAACAGTTCCATTTTTTGTTACAAAAACTTTTTGTAACGAGACATACTGCAACGGCCCCTTTTTTTGTTACAAAATCCTTTTGTTTCAAAATTTCAATTTTTTGTAACAATTTTTTTTGTTACAAATATTACTCTTTCTTGTAGTCATTATTGTGTTTTGTAGGGTTTCTTTGATTTTGTTTTCTTTTGATTCTTATGTTGAGCTATAAGTTTCCTGTTGATTTCGAGACCATTTGCATTGATTTGTGTTAGCTTAGATATTTTCCCGATTTCCTACAGATTTTGAGATTTCTACCGTTGTAACAATTTTTTTCGGGAAGGCAGGTCTGGCACTCCGCGGTGATAGACCGAAGGTATGGACTTTCAGTTCACATGTGCTACTTCAGATTTATGGGGTAGTTACCTAAACTGTCAGCTTCAAGTATTTTGCTTACCTACATGCCGTGCTGGTGCATATGCTCCACGTGCTTCTACTGGCCAAACCAACCATAACTCGTTTTGCTTTCTCTGTGCTTGTTTCGCAAGTGACTACTATCATCCGCCCTACTCCATCCCGCAGTATACACTAGCAATTAATATATGGAGTATCGGTTGCAGGTTTATTGAAGTGCTCTTAGGAAAGCCATTTTTCCTGGAAAGAATGTTGTTCACTAGTTGGATCTGATGACAGATATGCTTAGGACTCCTTCACTAGATACCATATCATAGGTAACTTCTTCCTTGCAAGTGTGTAGTGATGAAACCATCTGTATGACTATATTGCACTATATCTTAGTATAGTTCTAAACCAAAGCTTACTAACTTGCATCAAAATTTGAGTTGGATGCAGGTACACAATGAAAAAGTGTAACACCCTATCACACAAAGCCTTACGCTTAAGTCGTAAAGCAGAAGTGGAGAGGTATTACGACCTTTAAAAGTAAAATATGTACATAAATATAGTAGACATAATTCATATCTAGGAGCCTTGAAGAATAAGCTAAACAAAAGTGAAAATAGAAAGTCGTGTCACACTCGCAAGGTTATTTGTAAAACAAATAGGTGAGATCAAAAGAAGGCTAAAAACATAATATACAGATCAGAGTTCCAAAAACACAGATATCAAGCTCCAGACTCGACCTGGAAAGCTAAGGTTGGCCAGAGTAT
>NC_029788.2:115527892-115528948 GCF_000816755.2 Arachis ipaensis | reverse complement strand
ATATATATATATATATATATATATATATATATATATATATGTGATGAGCGGATAATTTATACGCTTTTTGGCATTGTTTTTAGTATGTTTTTAGTATATTTTAGTTAGTTTTTATTATATTTTTATTAGTTTTTATTTAAAATTCACTTTTTTGGACTTTACTATGAGTTTGTATGTTTTTCTGTGATTTCAGGTAATTTCTGGCTGAAATTGAGGGACCTGAGCAAAAATCTGATTCAGAGGCTGAAAAAGGACTGCAGATGCTGTTGGATTCTGACCTCCCTACACTCAAAGTGGATTTTCTGGAGCTACAGAAGCCCAATTGGCGCGCTCTCAATTGCGTTGGAAAGTAGACATCCTGGGATTTCCAGCAATATATAATAGTCCATACTTTGCCCAAGATTTAATGGCCCAAACCGGCGTTTCAAATCAGCTTCAGAATTCTGGCGTTTAACGCCGAAACTGGCACAAAAGCTGGAGTTAAACGCCCAAACTGGCACAAAAACTGGCGTTTAACTCCAGGAAAAGTCTCTACACATGAAATCTTCAATGCTCAGCTCAAACACACACCAAGTGGACCCTGGAAGTGGATTTTTACGTCATTTACTCATTTTTGTAAACCCTAGGTCACTAGTTCACTATAAATAGGACCTTTTGCTATTGTATCTCTATCTCATGACACTTTACACGTTTCATATTGTATCTTCTATGGCATGAGTCTCTAAACCCCATGGTTGGGGGTGAGGAGCTCTTCTGTGTTTTGATGAATTAATGCAATTACTACTGTTTTCCATTCAATCACGCTTGCTTCTATTCTAAGATATTCATTCGCATTTCAACCGGATGAAGGTGATGATCCGTGACGCTCATCACCATTCTCACCTATGAACACGTGCCTGACAACCACTTCTGTTCTACATGCAATCAAGCTTGAATGTGTATCTCTTGGGTTTCTAATCTAAAGATTAGAATCTTCGTGGTATAGGCTAGAATTATTGGCGGCCATTCTTGAGATCCGGAAAATCTAAACCTTGTCTGTGGTATTCCAAGTAGGAT
>NC_029788.2:115511369-115527629 GCF_000816755.2 Arachis ipaensis | reverse complement strand
AAAGCATCTCCAAAGCCTCAACCTGTTCTTCATTACTGCATAACAAGTATTTATTTCATGTTTTTTTCTTGTACTTTTTACAATTAAATCTGAGAATTATTGATATCCTGACTAAGAGTTACAAGATAACCATAGCTTGCTTCAAGCCAACAATCTCCGTGGGATCAACCCTTACTCACGTAAGGTATTACTTGGACGACCCAGTGCACTTGCTGGTTAGTTGTGCGGAATTGCAAAAGTGTGATTGTAATTTCGTGCACCAAGTTTTTGGCGCCGTTGCCGGAGATTGTTCGAGTTTGGACAATTGACGGTTTATCTTGTTGCTTAGATTAGGAATATTTTATTTTTGTTGGTTTAGAGTCTTTTATTTGAGTTTAGTTTCATATTTTAAGTTTGGTGTCAGTTTCATGCTTTTATTTTCTTTTAATTTTTCGAATTTGCATGTTCTTAGTTCTTTCTTGATCTTTAAAAATTCTAAGTTTGGTGTCTTCTTCGTGTTTTTCTTTAAATTTTCGAAAATTTGTGTTTGATTTTCTAAAAATTTTAAGTTTGGTGTCCCTTGTGCTTTTATTTACTTAAAATTTTTTCAAAAATTTGTTCTTGGTGTTCATCTTGATCTTCAAAGTGTTCTTGGTGTTCATCTTGACATTCAAGATTTTCTTGTTTGTTCTCTCTATTTTGATCCAAAATTTCTAAGTTTAGTGTCATTTTGTTGTTTTTCTCTTTCATCATTAAAGTTCAAAAATCAAAAAATTATCTTTTCCTTTTTTTACTCATAATTTTCGAAATTTTGCATTAAGTTAGTCAAAGATTTTCAAAATCATATCTTTTTTTCTTAGTCAAGTCAAAATTATAATTTCAAAAATTGATTTTTTTCAAATCTTTTTCAAAAATCAAATCTTTTTAATTTCTTCAATCATATCTTTTCAATCATATCTTTTTTTTTAATTGCAATCATATCTTTTCAATCATATCTTTTTTTATTAAATAATTTTCAATCATATCTTTTTGATTGTTCTTTCTAAAATCTTGTTAATTAATTAATTAATTTAGTATTCAATTTGCTTTTATTTCCTTCTAATTTTCGAAACTTTGATTTTATTTTTCATTTCTTTTGTTTTAATTTTTCGGTTACTTTTAATTAAATAAAATAAAAAAAATATTGCAATTCATATCAATTTCCTTTTCTCCATCATGGACATAAGTGGAAATGAACAGTTCAGAAGGACTCAGGAGTCATATGCTAACCCCATTACAGCTGCATATGGGAGTAGCATCTGTATACCTCCCATCAAAGTAAGCAGCTTTGAGCTAAATGCTCAGCTCATTATCATGGTGCAGCAAAATTGCCAGTATTCCGGTCTTCCACAGGAAGAACCTACTGAGTTTCTGGTACAATTCTTACAAATTGCTGACACAGTACGTGATAAAGAAGTGGATCAGGATGTTGATGAGCAGATAATTTATACGCTTTTTGGCATTGTTTTTAGTATATTTTTAGCATATTTTGGTTAGTTTTTATTATGTTTTTATTAGTTTTTATTTAAAATTCACTTTTCTGGACTTTACTATGAGTTTTTGTATTTTTCTGTGATTTCAGGTATTTTCTGGCTGAAATTGAGGGACCTGAGCAAAAATCTGATTCAGAGGCTGAAAAAGGACTGCGGATGCTGTTGGATTCTGACCTCCCTGCACTCGAAGTGGATTTTCTGGAGCTACAGAATCCCAATTGGCGCTCTCTCAATTGCGTTGGAAAGTAGACATCTAGGGCTTTCCAGAAATATATAATAGTCTATACTTTGCCTGAGATTTGATGGCCCAAACCGGCGTTCCAAATCAGCTTCAGAATTCCCAGCGTTTAACGCCGGAACTGGCACAAAAGTTGGAGTTAAACGCCCAAACTGGCACAAAAGCTGGTGTTTAACTCCAGGAAAAGTCTCTACACATGGAAGTCTCAATGCTCAGCCCAAGCACACACCAACTGGACCCCATAAGTGGATTTTTACGTCATATACTCATTCTTGTAAACCCTAGGTCACTAGTTCACTATAAATAGGACTTTTTGCTATTGTATCTTCATCTCATGACACATTACACGTTTCATATTGTATCTTCTACGGCATGAGTCTCTAAACCCCATGGTTGGGGGTGAGGAGCTCTGCTGTGTCTTGATGGATTAATGCAATTACTACTGTTTTTTCATTCAATCACGCTTGCTTCTATTCTAAGATACCGCTTGTTCTTCAACCTGATGAATGTGATGATCCGTGACACTCATCATCATTCTCACCTATGAACGTGTGCCTGACAACCACCTTTGTTCTACCTTCGATTGAGTGTGTATCTCTTGGATTCCTTAATCAGAATCTTCGTGGTATAAGCTAAAATCCATTGGCGGCCATTCTTGAGAATCCGGAAAGTCTAAACCTTGTCTGTGGTATTTCGAGTAGGATTCAGGGATTGAATGGCTGTGACGAGCTTCAAACTCGCGAGTGTTGGGCGTAGTGACAGACGCAAAAGGATCAATGGATCCTATTCCAGCATGATCGAGAACCGACAGATGATTAGCCGTGTGGTGACAGCGTGTGTTGAACATTTTCACTGAGAGGACGGGAGGTAGCCATTGACAACGGTGAAACCCAACATACAGCTTGCCATGGAAGGAGCCTTGTGTGCATGAAGAAGAAGACAGTAGGAAAGCAGAGATTCAGAAGATGGAGCATCTCCAAAACCTCAACCTGTTCTCTATTACTGCAAAAACAAGTATTTATTTCATGTTCTTTTACTTTTTACAATTGAATCTGAGAATTATTGATATCCTGACTAAGAGTTACAAGATAGCCATAGCTTGCTTCAAGCCGACAATCTCCGTGGGATCGACCCTTACTCACGTAAGGTATTACTTGGACGACCCAGTGCACTTGCTGGTTAGTTGTGCGGAATTACAAAAGTGTGATTGTGATTTCGTGCACCAAGTTTTTGGCGCCGTTGCCGGAGATTGTTCGAGTTTGGACAACTGACGGTTTATCTTGTTGCTTAGATTAGGAATATTTTATTTTTGTTGGTTTAGAGTCCTTTATTTGAGTCTAGTTTCATATTTTAAGTTTGGTGTCAATTGCATGCTTTTACTTTCTCTTAATTTTTCGAATTCGCATAGTCTTAGTTGTTTCTTTACCTTTAAAAATTCTAAGTTTGGTGTCTTCTTTGTGTTTTCCTTTAAATTTTCGAAAATTTGTGTTTGATTTTCTAAAAATTTTAAGTTTGGTGTCTTTTGTGCTTTTATTTACTTAAAAATTTGCATAAATTTGTTCCTGGTGTTCATCTTGAACTTCAAAGTTTTCTTGTTTGTTCTCTTTGTTTTGATCTAAAATTTCTAAGTTTAGTGTCATTTTGTTGTTTTTTCTCTTTCCTCATTAAAATTCAAAAATAAAAAAAAATATCCTTTCCTTTTTTTACTCATAATTTTCGAAATTTTGCATTAATTTAGTCAAAGATTTTCAAAATCATATCTTTTTTTTTAGTCAAGTCAAAATCTAATTTCAAAAATTGATTTTTTTTTAAATCTTTTTCAAAAATCAAATCTTTTTAATTTCTTCAATCATATCTTTTCAATCAAATCTTTTTAATTTCTTCAATCATATCTTCTGAATCATATCTTTTTCAAAATAATTTTCAATCATATCTTTTTAATTGCTAATTCCAAAAATCTTTTTAATTAATTAATTAATTTAGTTTTCAATTTGCTTTGATTTTATTTTCTTTTAGTTTTCGAAATTTTATTTCATTTTACATTTTTTTTATTTTATTATTTTCGGTCACTTTTAATTAAATAAAATAAAAAGAAAAAAAATAAAATAAAAATATAATTTACTTGCAATCCACATCATCTCCCTTTCTTCATCATGGACCTAAGTGGGAATGAGCAGTCCAGAAGGACTCTGGGGTCATATGCTAACCCCATTACAGCTGCATATGGGAGTAGCATCTGTATACCTCCCATTAAAGCAAGCAGCTTTGAGCTAAATCCTCAACTCATTATCATGGTGCAGTAAAATTGCCAGTATTCCGGTCTTCCACAGGAAGAACCTACTGAGTTTCTGGCATAGTTTTTACAAATTACTGACACAGTACGTGATAAAGAAGTGGATCAGGATGTCTACAGATTATTACTATTTCCATTTGCTGTAAAAGATCAAGCTAAGAGATGGTTGAATAACCAACCCACAGCAAGCATAAAAACATGGAGACAGTTATCAGACAAATTCCTGAATCAATTTTACCCTCCAAAAAGGATGACACAGCTAAGGTTGGACATCCAAGGCTTTAAACAAGAGGATAATAAATCCCTTTATAATGCCTGGGAGAGGTACAGAGGTATGCTAAGGAAATGCCCCTCTGAAATATTTTCAGAGTGGGTACAATTAGACATCTTCTACTATGGGCTTACAGAAAAAGCTCAGATGTCTCTAGACCACTCAGCAGGTGGATCTATACACATGAGGAAAACGATTGAGGAGGCTCAAGAGCTCATAGATACGGTTGCTAGAAATCAACATCTATACTCAAGCAGTGAGTCCTCTACAAAAGAAAAAGCTATGGCAGTAACTACTGATCCTAACCCTCAAGAACAGATTGTTGAGCTTAATCAGCAATTACTCCTGATGACAAAACAATTAGTAGAATTCAAAGAGATGCTCCAAGAAACTAAAATTGCTAACAAGAATATAGAATCACAGTTGAATCAGACAAAACAACAGCTATCTAAACAGATAACAGAAGAATGCCAAGCAGTTCAACTAAGGAGTGGAAAGACATTGAATAATTCAGCTCAAAATGGCAAAAAGCCAAGAAAGGAACAACTGAAAGAGGATAACCAAACAACTGCCCAAAATCCCTCTGAGGACAGTAAGAGCCCAGAGAGGAATACTTCTGGCGTTCAAACGCCAGAAAAGGGGGAAAAGTTGGCGTTAAACGCCCATTCCTGGCCTAGTTCTAGCGTTCAAAAGCCAGAAAAGGGTGGAAAGCTGGCGTTAAACGCCCATCCTGCACCCAATCCTGGCATTCAAACGCCAATGGGGAATCAGACACCTGAGAGTGCTGATAGTAACCCCTCTAAGAAGGCTTCTCCAACCACCTCTGTAGGGAATAAACCTGCAGCAACTAAGGTTGAAGAATATAAAGCCAAGATGCCTTATCCTCAGAATCTCTGCCAAGCGGAACAGGATAAACAATTTACCCGCTTTGCAGACTATCTCAGGACTCTTGAAATAAAGATTCCGTTTGCAGAGGCACTTGAGCAAATACTCTCTTATGCTAAGTTCATGAAAGAGATCTTAAGTCATAAGAAGGATTGGAGAGAAACTGAAAAGGTGTTTCTCACTGAAGAATGCAGTGCAGTCATTCTGAAAAGCTTACCAGAGAAGCTTCAAGATCCAAGAAGCTTTATGATACCATGCACATTAGAAGGTGCTTGTACCAAGACAGCCCTATGTGACCTTGGAGCAAGTATCAACCTAATACCTGCATCCACTATCAGAAAGCTTGGGTTGACTGAAGAAGTCAAACCAACCCGGATATGTCTCCAACTTGCTGATGGCTCCATTAAATATCCATCAGGCATAATTGAGGACATGATTGTCAAGGTTGGGCCATTTGCCTTTCCAACTGACTTTGTAGTGCTGGAAATGGAGGAGCACAAGAGTGCAACTCTCATCCTAGGAAGACCTTTCCTAGCAACTGGACGAACTCTTATTGATGTACAAAAAGGGGAAGTGACCCCACTACAAGAAAAATGGCCTATAGCCACGCTTTTTTTTGCCACGCTTTAAAAGCGTGGCCAAAAGTAGTCAATGGCCACGTTTTTGTGAGGGTGGCGATTGAATAGAGATTTGGCCACATTTTTTCTTGCCACGCTTCAAAAACGTGGCGAAAAGGTTCAACGGCCACGCTTTTGAAAAGGTGGCCATTTATTAGAAAAATAGCCACGTTTTTTTCTGCCACGCTTCAAAAGCGTGGCAATAGATAAAAAGAGAGACGTTTTAAAAGCGTGGCGACAGGGTTTCATTATGGCCACGCTTTTAAAACGTGGCCATATCCTGGTACTCTTTTGGCACGCTTTAAAAGCGTGGCCAAAAGGTTTTTTTTTTTAAAGAAAAAAACTAATAACCCCAACCTGCGAGAGACTTTCAAACCCAACAACCCCTTCAGCCTAATAACCCTAAACACGCTTTGAGACTCTCTCACCCCCATCAATGCCTCCGTCACTCACAACCCCTGCACTGATGGCTAAGGGTGGTGACGGCTGAAGGGAAGCTGCTGCTGGTGTCGGCCTCCATAAGGTTGATCGGGAGCGAGGGGGAGGTGGCTGCAATTTTCGAGGCCAGGGGATGGATGGTGGCGATGCGAGGCTTCAATTTGTTGATTTGCTTGCGGATTTCGGCGGCGGTGTTGAGAGGGTTGGTGGTGGTGATGATGGCGCCGAGGGACATGACGGCGGGGCAGACGACGGGGAAGTAGATGTTGTTTGGGGAGAGGAGGAGGACGACGGTGCCCTTGCGGATGCCGAGGTCGTAGAGGGAGGGG
Organism: Arachis ipaensis; assembly: GCF_000816755.2. Taxonomy (NCBI): domain Eukaryota; kingdom Viridiplantae; phylum Streptophyta; class Magnoliopsida; order Fabales; family Fabaceae; genus Arachis; species Arachis ipaensis. The sequence goes on along the minus strand of NC_029788.2, from coordinate 115,521,047 downwards.
GCGACGGCGTCGACGGCTCGCCAGAGTTAGTGGAAGGTGATGTGGTTGCCGGTGGTTGCGTCAAAGAAGGCGATCCTGGCATGGTGGGCGTGTGATGAGATGAAGGTGGTGACATCCAAGGAGTGGTTCTGTGGAAGTGGAAGTGGCTTCCTTTTGCGCTGCAGAACCCACTTCTTGGATCTATATCTCTTCCCCTGCTCTTTTCTTCTCGGCGCTGCTCATCTTCTTCTCCTCGGCGCTGCTCATCTTCTTCTCCTCGGCGCTGATGCTCTTTTGGTGAGGAAGGTCACAAGCCCCTGCTCAGCCACTCTTCTTCTTCTCGGCGCTGGTTTTGGTAATGCTTCTGAACTTTGCTCGATCGTGTAGGCCTCGCCCCTGCTTTGCTCCTTCGTCCCTGCTTCATTAAATTTGTGGCAGACATCTTTCCGCTTCTTCAGGTATGTTTTTTTTTTCTTTTTGAATTTATAGAAGAATTCTTGATGATGCTAATTTTGAGAATTTGATGGTAATGTCTTGCTATAAATTTAGTATTTAATTCCATGATTTGATGCTGTTGCTTAGAGAAATATTATCTGAGATTTAAAATTTGAGGGTAACATGACCCAAAAAGAAAAATAAAAAAATAGACTTAGTTCTGGACTCTACAAATTGGTGTCGCTGGAAAACATCATGTGTTGAACATCAATGAATGCTTCTCTTGCCTTGCTATGGCTTTTAAATATGAGATAAGTTGAAAGCATTGAAAATGTGAAATTATTGATAAAAGATGTTTGAGCGTTTGACAGTTTCTTTATGCCCTTCTTTCATTCCCAATAGATATTTTCTTGAGGATGAGGGTGTTATTTTAATGTCTATTAGCACTGGTTTAGGTTTGCTGTCACAATAGATTGAATGATGAATTGATAATATTTTCAGATTTATGCTGGTTATTCATTTTGCTCCCATGTAGTTTTAGGAAGGTATGTTAATTAATTTAATTTGAAGACCAACATGGGTATTTTTATCAAGCCTAATTATTGTTATAAAATTAATTTAATGTTATAATTTTTAGGATTTAAGGCCTTCATTCTATTTGGCAGTAGGATCAGAGTGGGAAAAAAGCCTATGATTTTCTCTGTCAATCAGCAGCAAGAGAGGAGAAAAAGAAAAGGAAAAACCTTTCCTTTCATCACAAAGCAACATTATTGACTAAGATTAGGTAGCTTTTACTGTTTATCATACACGGTTCAGTATATCCTTTTTGTGTTTTGATCATGGGGTTTGGTACATGTCTTGATTTTAACACTGTTTAATGTGATCTCTTCTTCTTCTTCTTCTTCTTCAGATCTTTATCACCATAAAAACAATGTCAAGACAGAAGCAAGGAGGTGAAGAAACCATGATGTCAAGCCTGAATGAAACAATTGAAAGAGAAGAGAGAGAAGAGTTGGAAAAAGAAGGTGGTGGTTCAGGTTCACATTCCTCCTTGAAAAGTCTTCTCTGGCATGGTGGTTCTGCTTATGATACTTGGTTCAACTGTGCCTCAAATCAGGTATATACACAAAACAGTTTCAATTCATTTCATAATTGTTGAAACTAACTAACTAACTGGGATTATTCTCTTTGTTGTAGTTGGACTGCTTATTTCATAAGCATTCTCTACATTGAGTACAGAACCCGCAAGGAGAAAGAGAATGTCAGCTTCAAAAACCATGTCATTCAGGTTTGAGTTTTTTCTTTCTCAGTTTTGAGTTTAGTTTACTGTACAAACAAGGAAAAACCACCTTTAAATTGTTTTAAGGCTGTGATTACAAGTTTGCCTTTTTGAGTGAAAAAGGATTGGGTTTCAATTCTACTTTATTCACCAACTCTTTTTTTTCCCGTCCCTTCTCCTTCAAACTCTTCATTTACCAAACACATCTTTATATTGTTGTCTTTGCCTCTTTGATGAGTACAATGTTTCATAATAGAAGATAAAGAGATATTAAGGTTGTGCTTATTAGAACGAAGGATATGACACTAATACATAATTATAAACAAAAAGACATTAATGCCCTTTTTAATTGTACATTGAAAAAGTTAGCATATTAGTTGAAATTGGCTATAAAAATAGCTTCTTAATTGAACTCTTCTTTTATAACAATAATTAGGAATTTTATATAACCAACATGAATTTAATTTGCTCCCATGTGAATTTATCACCCATCTGGGCAAGGTAGTGCTATTATTTTATATACATTAGTTTTATTCTTATCGATTTTATATAACCAACATGAATTTAATTCCTTTACAAGCAAGTTGATATAATTGTTACTCAATACAATTTTTCTTCAAACGGTAGAAACCTTTTTGTCATTTTGAAATTATTGGATCAGTATTTTTATTCTTATCGGTTTTCTTTTTTCGCAGCTTGTAAACTTTCTCGCACCCCTAATGTGAATGACATAATGAAGAATTATTTTGATTACAGATTGAAGAAATGTAGCTCGTAAGTTCACGCTGAAGCACCCACCATTAAGCATTATCTTTAAACATTTTCTGTTGGAAATTAGAGTGCATGGTGAATTATTTTGATTATTATTTCTGAATAATTTTGGTGGGAAATGGGTAGGTTGAGAAGTTTAGATTGGTAGCTTTTGGTTTTTAACATGGTATTCAACACTACTACTACAAATAATTTCAATGGCATTGTAGCTTGTAGGCCTTTAAGTTTATTACCATGAAATTGAAAGTATGGTGTTGGTGTAATCTTTTGAAGCCTTCTTCTCTTGTTGTCACAATTCCTAGTTGACATGGACAAACACTTGTCATATCTCATCCATGGGTATTTAGAGGAAGGTAATTCATTAAGTCTGCAAAATTGTAACAATGAATCTTTCTCTAAGTGTTGTTTATGTATGTTCAACTTTAATTTGTGGGAAATGGGAATTGTTTCTTTCATTAACTGTTCTGTTTCTTTGTTTATCAGTTCCTTGTATTAACTCCATCTTGTGAAGGCAGAGAAAGCTAGAAGATACATTCCAAAAGAATTCAAATAGGTTGAAGCTTTTGGGTAGGTCCAATATTGTAATTTCCTCTCTTTAGATTATAAATGCAGCAATTCTTTTATGGGTTTGAGTCTTTAGATTATAAATGCAGCAATTCTATTTTCAAAGTCTTCAATACATTTTCTGCTTTGTTTCTAGCTAAAGGAAGTTGTGAAATTTTGGACCTCAAGTAGCTGAATTTGCTTCAATACATTTTGTTTTATTCCTATTAGCATAATGTTGATGAATTTTTATAGTAGAATGTGAACCTGGTTTAATTTAGAATTGTTAATGCATGCATAAATTAGATTATTTCTTATAATATTTTTATATATATCGTTTTAGTTGGTTCAATTTGTTCTTGATATTTTGCTGTAGGCTAGTATTGGAATGGATAACTTGAACGCTTAATGCACAAAGTGGAGCAGTTTTAGGTTGATTATGATCTTTTACTAAGTATTTAGGTTGATGATCATTTCTATTAGTGTAATTTGATATATTGTGAGCAGTTCTAACTTGTATTGTTTCTGTATTTTTTTTTCGGTTTTTAGTTTTGGAATTTGAACTCAAGATTTATTTTGTATTTGAGTTTTAGTTTTTAATGTATAAAACAATTACAGTAAATTATATATGTCACTAACTATTGTTTGATTTATCTTGTAACAAAAATTGCATACTATATTTGTAGGATTGGTAATAAAAAAGGATTGAAAATTTATAGTGTAGTAATGAAGATCAAGTAAGGAAAAGAATTTTTTTTTTAATTTAACAAGGCTTTTGCCACACTTTTAAAGCGTGGCTGTATATCTTGCTATGGCCACGCTTTAAAAGCGTGGCCGTATCTCTCCCTATGGCCACGCTTTTAAAGCGTGGCCATATCTCCCACATACGGCCACGTTTTAACGGGTGGCCAGTTGTAAAAAGTGTGGCAAAAGAAAAAGCGTGGCGATAGGTCACCAAAAGCGTGGCGATAGAGCAACCGCCACCCTTTGATAGGTCACCCTTTCAAAAGCGTGGCAATAGACGTGTTTTCTTGTAGTGCCCTGAGAGTCAATGAGGATGTGTTCAAGTTGAATGCTGTCAAAGCTATGCAGCATCCAGACACATCAAATGACTGCATGAGCGCTGATATTATTGACTCTTTGGTGGAAGAGATCAATATGACTGAGAGTCTCGAATCAGAGCTAGAGGACATCTTTAAAGGTGTTCAGCCTGATCAGGAGGAACCAGAGGAAATAAAAGAACCTCTGAAAATTTCTCAGGAAGAGGATAAGCCTCCCAAACCTGAGCTCAAACCATTACCACCATCCCTGAAGTATGCATTTCTGGGAGAAGGTGACACTTTTCCAGTGATCATAAGCTCTGCTTTAAATTCACAGGAAGAGGAAGCACTAATTCAAGTGCTAATGACACACAAGACAGCTCTTGGATGGTCCATAAGTGATCTTAAGGGCATTAGCCCAGCAAGATGCATGCACAAGATCCTATTGGAAGATAATGCCAAGCCAGTGGTTCAACCACAGAGGCGGCTAAATCCAGCCATGAAGGAAGTGGTGCAGAAAGAGGTCCCTAAGTTACTAGAGGCTGGGATTATTTATCCTATTTCTGATAGCCCCTGGGTGAGCCCTGTCCAAGTTGTCCCTAAGAAGGGAGGCATGACAGTGGTTCATAATGAAAAGAATGAATTGGTTCCTATAAGAACAGTTACAAGGTGGCGCATGTGTATTGACTACAGAAGGCTCAATATAGCCACCAGAAAGGATCATTTTCCTTTACCATTCATAGACCAGATGCTAGAAAGACTAACAGGTCATGACTATTACTGCTTTTTGGATGGCTATTCAGGCTATAATCAAATTGCAGTGGATCCTCAAGATCAAGAGAAAATAGCATTCACCTGTCCATCTGGCGTATTTGCTTACAGAAGAATGCCTTTTGGTCTGTGCAATGCACCTGCAACTTTTCGGAGGTGCATGCTCTCCATCTTCTCTGATATGGTAGAGAAGTTCCTGGAAGTCTTCATGGGTGACTTCTCAGTATTTGGAGACTCATTCAGCTCCTATCTTGATCATCTAGCACTTGTCCTGAAAAGGTGCCAAGAGACTAACCTGGTCTTAAACTGGGAGAAATGTCACTTTATGGTGACTGAGGGAATTGTCCTTGGACACAAAATTTCAAGCAAGGGAATAGAGGTGGATCAAGCCAAGGTGGAGGTGATTGAAAAATTACCACCACCTGCCAATGTAAAAGCAATAAGAAGCTTTCTGGGACATGCAGGATTCTACAGGAGGTTCATAAAAGATTTTTCAAAAATTGCAAAACCTCTAAGCAACCTGCTAGCTGCTGACATGCCATTTGTGTTTGACACAGAGTGTCTGCAGGCGTTTGAGACCCTAAAAGCCAAGCTGGTCACAGCACCAGTCATCTTTACACCAGACTGGACTTTACCATTCGAACTAATGTGTGATGTCAGTGACCATGCCATTGGTGCAGTGTTGGGACAGAGGCATAACAAGCTTCTGCACGTCATTTATTATGCTAGCCGTGTTCTAAATAACGAACAAAAGAATTACACAACCACAGAAAAAGAGTTACTTTCAGTGGTCTATGCCATTGACAAGTTTAGATCCTATTTAGTAGGGTCAAAAGTGATTGTGTATACTGACCATGCTGCTCTTAAATACCTATTCACAAAGCAGGATTCAAAACCCCGGCTCATAAGATGGGTGTTGCTTTTGCAAGAGTTTGATATAGAAATAAGAGACAGAAAAGGGACAGAGAACCAGGTAGCTGATCACCTGTCCCGGATAGAACCAGTAGCTGGGGCGTCCCTTCCTCCTACTGAGATCTCTGAGACCTTTCCAGATGAGCATCTTTTTTCCATTCAGGAAGCACCATGGTTTGCAGACATTGCAAATTATAAAGCTGTGAGGTTCATACCCCAGGAGTACAGCAGGGTGCAAAGAAAAAAATTAATTTCTGACGCCAAGTACTACCTATGGGATGAGCTATATCTCTTTAAGATATGTGCAGACAGAATGATCCGCAGATGTGTACCTAGAGAGGAAGCACAAAAGATCCTATGGCATTGCCATGGATCACAGTATGGGGGACATTTCGAAAGTGAGCGAACAGCCACTAAGGTCCTCCAATGTGGCTTCTACTGGCCTACCTCTATAGAGATGTCCGAGAGTTTGTGCGTAACTGTGACAGTTGCCAAAGAGCTGGTAACTTGCCTCATGGTTACGCCATGCCTCAACAAGGGATCTTAGAGATTGAATTGTTTGATGTATGGGGTATTGACTTCATGGGTCCTTTCCCACCATCATACTCAAACACTTACATTCTGGTGGCAGTAGACTATGTATCTAAATGGGTAGAAGCAATTGCCACACCCACTAATGATACTAAGACCGTGCTAAAATTCCTCCAGAAGCACATCTTCAGCAGGTTTGGTGTTCCCAGAGTACTAATCAGCGACGGAGGCACTCATTTCTGCAATAAACAGTTATACTCTGCTATGGTCCGATATGGAATTAGCCATAAAGTAGCAACTCCGTATCATCCACAGACAAATGGGCAAGCTGAAGTCTCTAATAGAGAGCTAAAAAGAATCCTAGAACGGACTGTAATTGTCCGTAGAAAGGATTGGGCAAAGAGCTGGGATGATGCTCTGTGGGCGTATAGAACAGCATTCAAGACTCCTATAGGAACCTCTCCATACCAGCTTGTGTATGGCAAGGCCTGTCATTTGCCCGTGGAACTGAAACATAAAGCCTACTGGGCAACCAGATTCCTAAACTTGGATGCCAAGTTAGCTGGTGAAAAAAGATTGCTCCAGCTAAATGAGCTAGAGGAATTCAGACTCAATGCTTTTGAAAATGCAAAAATTTATAAGGAAAAAGCAAAAAAGTGGCATGACAAGAAATTGTCATCCAGAGTCTTTGAGCCAGGACAAAAAGTTTTGCTCTTCAACTCTAGGCTCAGATTATTCCCAGGAAAACTGAAATCCCGGTGGAGGGGTCCATATGTGATTACAGGAGTGTCACCATATGGATATGTTGAGCTTTGAGACATTGATTCTGACAAAAAGTTCATTGTTAATGGACAGAGGATCAAACATTATCTTGAAAGCAATCTTGAGCAAGAATGCTCAAAACTGAGGCTTGAATGAATCTCAGTAAAGGTCCAGCTAAAGACAATAAAGAAGCAGTTGATGGGAGGCAACCCAGCCATTGGCAGGTTAATTATTTTACTTAATAGAAGTTTGATATACATTTTCTTCAAGGTTGATCATCAAAATTGAAGGAATTCACAGAGTTACAGAAGGATTCAGTGCAAAAAGCAGAGAATAGGAGCTTGCTGGCAAGAAAACGCCAGTAAAGGGCACTCTGGGCGTTCAGCAAAACGCCCAGTGATAAAGGGGTTTCTGGCATTTAACGCCAGCCAAGGTACCTGGCTGGGTGTTAAACGCCCATAATGGCCAATGGTGCACGAAATTGTGATGTCCAGGCTCGAACAATCCCTGGTAATGGCTCCAAAGCTTGGTGCTTTGATCTTAATTCATAATTGTCACAACTTCGATACAACTAACCAGCAAGTGCACTGGGTCGTCCAAGTAATACCTTACGTGAGTAAGGGTCGAATCCCACGGAGATTGTTGGTATGAAGCAAGCTATGGTCACCTTGTAAATCTCAGTCAGGCAGATATAAAGTGATAATGGTGTTTTCGAATATTAAATAATAGAATAGGGATAGAGGTACTTCATGCCACAAGCACATGGTTAGGGACAGTTTGGTTTTGCCGCTTAGACCAGGATTTTATTCCTTTAGGTCCTCCTATCCACTGATGCTCAAAGCCTTGGGATCCTTTTTATTTGCCCTTGCCTTTTGGTTTTAAGGGTTATTGGCTTTTTCTGCTTGCTTTTTCTTTTTCTTTCTATTTTTTTTTCGCCTATTTTTTTTCTTCTTCTTTTTTTCTTTTTTTTTTCTGCAAGCTTTATTCTTTGCTGCTTTTTCTTGCTTCAAGAATCATTTTTATGATTTTTCAGATTATCAAATAACATGTCTCCTAGTCATCATTCTTTCAAGAGCCAACATATTTAACATTCTTAAACAACAACTTCAAAAGACATATGCACTGTTCAAGCATTCATTCAGAAAACAAGAAGCATTGTCACCACATCATTATAATTAAGCTAAGTTCAAGGATAAATTCGAAACCCATGTACTTCTTGTTCTTTTGAATTAAAACAGTTTTTATTTTAAGAGAGGTGATGGATTCATAGGACATTCATAACTTTTAGACATAGTTACTAACTACTAATGATCATGTAATGAAGACACAAACACAGATAAGCACACAACATAGAAAATGAAAAACAGAAGAAATAAGAACAAGGAATGAATCCACCTTAGTGATGGTGGCGTTTCCTTCTTGAGGAACCAATGATGTCCTTGAGCTCTTCTATGTCTCTTCCTTGTCTTTGTTGCTCCTCCCTCATTGCTTTTTGATCTTCTCTTATTTCATGAAAGATGATGGAGAGCTCTTGATGTTCCACCCTTAGTTGCTTCCAATAATTGTGTGGAAGAAAATGTATCCCCTAAGGTGTCTCAGGGATCTCTTGATTTGCAGTCAAATGTTCTACCACTGAGCTATAGACCCTTGATGGAAGCTTTTGTCTTCCCTTTCCTCTTTCTAGAGGCCTCTTTGGCCTTAGGTGCCATCAATGGTTATGGAAAAAACAAAAAAGCTATGCTTTTACCACACCAAACTTAGAATGTTGCTCGCCCTCGAGCAAAAGAAGAAAGAATAGAAGAAGAAGAGGATATGGAGGAGATGGATGGCTGTGTGTATTCGGTCATATGGGTGGGATTGGGTGGGGAAGAGATGTTGAATTTTTGAAGGTAAGTGGGTGTATGGGTGTGAGTGGTAAATGGAAGACAGAAGTGATGATTGTTTATTGGGAATAGAGGATGATTGAGAAGAGAGAAGAGAGTGAGTGAAGGTAGGTGGGTATCCTGTGGGGTCCACAGATCCTGAGGTGATCCTGTGAGGTCCACAGATCTTGAGGTGTCAAGGCATTTACATCCCTGCACCAATTTAGGCATGCAAAATGCCCTTGCACACAACTCTGGGCGTTCAGCGCCAGGTTGGTGCCCATTTTGGGCGTTCAATGCCCATTTGCTGCCATTTCTGGCGTTGAACGCCAGAACCATGCTTGTTCTGGGCGTTCAGCGCCAGGATTCCCCCATTCTGGGCGTTCAGCGCCAGAACTATGCTCTGTTCTGGCGTTTGAACGCCAGGCAGATGCTCCTCCAGGGTGTGATTTTTCTTCTGCTGTTTTTGATTCCGTTTTTGAATTTTTTGTTTATTTTGTGACTCCACATGATCATGAACCTAAGAAAACATGAAAAACAATAAAAATAAGAATTAGATAAACATTGGGTTGCCTCCCATCAAGCGCTTCTTTAATGTCAATAGCTTGACAGTGGGCTCTCATGGAGCCTTACAGATGTGCAGAGCTTTGTTGAGACTCTCCAACACCAAACTTAGAGTTTGGATATGGGAGTTCAACACCAAACTTGGAGTTTGGTTGTGGCCTCCCAACACCAAACTTAGAGTTTGACTGTGGGGGCTCTGGTTGACTCTGCTTGGAGAGAAGCTTTTTCA
>NC_029788.2:115510730-115510957 GCF_000816755.2 Arachis ipaensis | reverse complement strand
TGCCATCTCTAGTGAGATTTTAGCAGCTTGCACCCCATAGATTCCTAGTTTCTCTATTACAGAGAGGGGCATGAGGTTTATACCTGAACCAAGGTCACACAGAGCTTTGAAGATCATGGTGCCTATGGTACAAGGTAGTATGAACTTTCCAGGATCCTGTCTCTTCTGAGGTAATGTCAGTTGATCCAGATCACTTAGTTCATTGATGAACAAGGGAGGTTCAACTT
>NC_029788.2:115509482-115509852 GCF_000816755.2 Arachis ipaensis | reverse complement strand
ATTTTCTCTTCAGAGTCCTTTCAGGTTCTGGATCTGCTTCCACAAGAATGTTCTTATCCTTGCTCCTGCTCATATGACAAGGAAGAAGGCACAGAAAAATAATAATAATAATAGAGATCCTTTATACCACAGTATAGGGATCCCTTTGTGGGTGGAAGAAAAGAGGGGGAGACAAAGAATGTGATGTAAAGGAAGAGATGCAACTGTACGGATGGAAGAGATGTGAGATGAGATGTTAGGATATGAATGAATAAATAGAATAGGATGGGGGAGGGATAATTTTCGAAATTTATTTTGAAAAAGAGTTAGTGATTTTTGAAAAATGGTTTTTGAAAAATGTTTAGAAATTTTCGAAAAATTTTTAAAATTT
>NC_029788.2:115502256-115509263 GCF_000816755.2 Arachis ipaensis | reverse complement strand
GGCTTACAGCCAGCCAGGCTTCAACATGCTTCATGAAACACTAGAATTCATTCTTAAAAATTTTGAATAAATTTTTGAAAATATGTGGCTCTATGTGTGGACACAACTCCGTTCAACTAACCAGCAAGTGCACTGGGTCGTCCAGGTAATACCTTACGTGAGTAAGGGTCGAATCCCACGGAGATTGTTGGTATGAAGCAAGCTATGGTCACCTTGTAAATCTCAGTCAGGCAGATATAAAGTGATAATGGTGTTTTCGAATATTAAATAATAGAATAGGGATAGAGATACTTATGTAAATTATAGGTAGGAATTTCAGATAAGCGAATGGAGATGCTTTTCGTCCCTCTGAACCTCTGCTTTCCTGCTATCTTCATCCAATCGGTCTTACTCCTTTCCATGGCTGGCTTTATGCAAGGGCATCACCGTTGTCAGTGGCTACATCCCCTCCTCTCAGTGAAAGATATGCTCACATGCTCTGTCACAGCACGGCCAATCATCTGTCGGTTCTCGATCATGCTGGAATAGGATTCACCCTCCTTTTGCGTCTGTCACTAACGCCCAACAATCGCGAGTTTGAAGCTCGTCACAGTCATTCGATCATTGAATCCTACTCGGAATACCACAGACAAGGTTTAGACTTTCTGGATTCTCTTGAATGCCGCCATCATTCTAGCTTACGCCACGAAGATTCCGGTTAAGAGATCTAAGAGATACTCATTCAATTCTAATGTAGAACGGAAGTGGTTGTCAGGCACGCATTCATAGGAAATGATGATGATTGTCACGTAAAATCCACTTTGAGTGCAGGGAGGTCAGAATCCAACAGCATCAGCAGTCCTTTTTCAACCTCTGAATCTGATTTCTGCTCAAGTCCCTCAATTTCAGCCAGAAAATACCTGAAATCACAGAAAAACACACAAACTCATAGTAAAGTCCAGAAATGTGAATTTAACATAAAAACTAATGAAAACATCCCTAAAAGTAACTAGATCCTACTAAAAACATACTAAAAACAATGTCAAAAAGCGTATAAATTATCCGCTCATCAGCCAACAATTGGGCGTTAAACGCCAGAATGGATACCATTCTGGGTGTTTAACGCCAGAAAGGCAGGGGAAGGAGATTTTGTTTTCCACTTCAAATTTTTTCAAACTTTCATGTTTTGATCCATAATTTTCTGCATAAACATGTTACAAATTTTCATCATTCACCTTTAAATTTCAAAAATTCAACAATTTTCTAAATTACTTTCCAAATCTCTTTCAAATCCTTTCCAAATATTCTTCAAAAACTCAAGTATCTTCCCAAATTCTTTCCATATCTTCTCAAATCTCTTTCAAAATTTTCGAAATCCCTCCCCTCCCCTTATAAATACACATTCGGCCATCCCCCTCTCTCCACCATTCGAATTTGCCTCTCCTCCTCTCTCTCCCCTTTCCTTTCTTTTGCTTGAGGGCAAGCAAACCTCTAAGTTTGGTGTGTTTTTCCGTGATCACTAAGCTAAGACTCATCAAGATCATGGCTCCTAAGGGAAAACAAACCAATTCAAGAGGCAAGAAAGAGAATACTCCAAAGAGTTTTTAGAATCAAGAGAGATTCTTAACCAAAGAACATGCAGACCATTACCACAAAATAATGGGTCTAAGGTCAGTGATCCCGGAAGTTAAATTCGATATGAAAGAAGACGAATATCCGGAGATCCAAGAGCAAATTCGAAACAGAGGATGGGAAATTCTAGCCAATCCTGAGACAAAGGTTGGAAGAAACATGGTTCAGGAATTCTACTCAAATCTGTGGCTGACAGATAAGCAGAGAATGACTGGAATTGCCTTTCATACCTACAGAACCATGGTCAGAGGGAGAATTATTTACTTCCATCTGGAAAAATAAGAGAGGTCTTCAAACTACCTAAACTACAAGATGATCCTGAATCCTTTAATAGGAGAATGGTGAGAGTAGACAAGGGGTTGGATCAAGTTCCAGAGGACATATGCCTCCCTGGAACTAAGTGAATAACCAATTCAAAAGGTGTCCCAAACCAACTCAAGAGGGGAGATCTCAAACCAGTTGCAAGAGGCTGGTTGGATTTTATTGGGCGTTCTATATTGCCCACTAGCAACCGTTCTGAAGTCATTGTCAAAAGAGCAGTGATGATTCATTGTATTATGCTGGAAAAAGAAGTGGAGATTCATCATCTGATTTCTTGTGAGATTTACACAATTGCAAACAAGAACTCCACTGAAGCCAAAATGGCTTACCCAAGCTTAATCTCTTTGCTATGTAAAGATACTGGGGTGAGGATAGGAGTAGATGAATTCATCCCAATTGAACATCCAATCACCAAGAAGTCAATGGAAGGACAAATGCAAGATAACTCTATCAAAAGGAGGGCACAGGAGTTCCTCCCCGAACTTCCTGAAATTGACTACTGGACCCGCCTAGAAGCATCTGTTGCCAAGCTGCAAGAAGCTATGGAACAACTTAAGGAAGAACAGCAGAATCAAAACTGCATGCTCTGCAAACTGCTGAAGGAACAGGAGAAGCAGGGGCGTGAGCTACAGGAGCTGAAGCGTCAGAAGCTCTCCCTTGAAGGATCAAACACCCTACAGATTGAGGGAGCATCCACTTCTCAAAATCAAGGTTATTGAGTCCTAACTCTGTGATAACCTTTATTATTAGGAATCTATTTTAGAGTCATTTAAATTTCTATTTTTAATTTTCTGTCTTCTATTATTATTGGTCTACTCTTATATTTATTTTTGAGTCTTGTTCCATGATTAATAAAATTTAAAGTTTATGTCTTAAATCTATGAATGTCCTATGAATCCATCACCTCTCTTAAATGAAAAATGTTTTAATCACAAAAGAACAAGAAGTACAGGATTTCGAATTCATCTTTGAAACTAGTTGAATTAGTTTGATGTGGTGACAACATTTTTTGTCTTCTTAATGAATGCTTGAACAGTGCATATATCTTTTGAATTTGTTGTTTAAGAATGTTAAAATTGTTGGATCTTGAAAGAATTATGGAAAAGGAGAAATGTTATTGATAATCTGAAAAATTATCAAATTGATTCTTGAAGCAAGAAAAAGCAGTGAATTCAAAAAAAAAAAAGTAGAAAAAGTCATTAGCCCTTTAAATCAAAAGGCAAGGGTAAAAAATAAAAAGGATCCAAGGCTTTGAGCATCAGTGGATAGGAGGGCCTACAGGAATAATATCCTGGCCTAAGCGGCTAAACCAAGCTGTCCCTAACCATGTGCTTGTGGCGTGAAGGTGTCAAGTGAGAACTTGAGACTGAGTGGTTAAAGTCGTGATCCAAAGCAAAAAGAGTGTGCTTAAGAATCCTGGACACCTCTAATTGGGGACTCTAGCAAAGCTGAGTCACAATCTGAAAAGGTTCACCCAGTTATGTGTCTGTGGCATGTATGTATCCGGTGGTAATACTGGAAAACAGAGTGTTTTGGGCCACGGCCAAGACTCATAGAGTAGTTGTGTTCAAGAATCAACATACTATACTAGGAGAATCAATAGCACTATCTGAATTCTGAGTTTTTATAGATGCCAATCATTCTAAACTTCAAAGGATCAAGTGAGATGCCAAAACTATTCAGAGGCAAAGAGCTACTAGTCCCGCTCATCTAATTGGAGCTAAGTTTCATTGATACTTTGGAGTCTATAGTATGTTCTCTTCTTTTATCCTATTTGATTTTCAGTTGCTTGGGGACAAGCAACAATTTAAGTTTGGTGTTGTGATGAGCGGATAATTTATACGCTTTTTGGCATTGTTTTTAGTATGTTTTTAGTATATTTTAGTTAGTTTTTATTATATTTTTATTAGTTTTTATTTAAAATTCACTTTTCTGGACTTTACTATGAGTTTGTGTGTTTTTTTGTGATTTTAGGTAATTTCTAGCTGAAATTGAGGGACCTGAGCAAAAATCTGATTTAGAGGCTGAAAAAGGACTGCAGATGCTGTTGGATTCTGACCTCCCTTCACTCAAAGTAGATTTTCTGGAGCTACAGAAGTCCAATTGGTGCTCTTTTAATTGAGTTGGAAAGTAGACATCTTGGGCTTTCCAGCAATATATAATAGTTCATACTTTGCCCAAGATTTGATGGCCCAAACCGGCGTTCCAAATCAGCTTCAGAATTCTAGCGTTCAACACCGGAATTGGCACAAAAGTTGGAGTTAAATGCCCAAACTAGCACAAAAGCTGGTGTTTAACTCCAGGAAAAGTCTCTACACATGAAAGCTTCAATACTCAGCCCAAGCACACACGAAGTGGACCCCGGAAGTGGATTTTTACGTCATTTACTCATTTTTGTAAACCCTAGGTCACTAGTTCACTATAAATAGGACCTTTTGCTATTGTATCTCTATCTCATGACACTTTACACATTTCATATTGTATCTTCTACGGCATGAGTCTCTAAACCCCATGGTTGGGGGTGAGGAGCTCTGCTGTGTTTTGATGAATTAATGCAATTACTACTGTTTTCCATTCAATCACGCTTGCTTCTATTCTAAGATATTCATTCGCATTTCAACCGGATGAAGGTGATGATCCGTGATGCTCATCACCATTCTCACCTATGAACACGTGCCTGACAACCACCTCTATTCTACATGCAATCAAGCTTGAATGTGTATCTCTTGGGTTTCTAATCTAAAGATTAGAATCTTCGTGGTATAGGCTAGAATTATTGGCGGCCATTCTTGAGATCCGGAAAATCTAAACCTTGTCTGTGGTATTCCAAGTAGGATCTGGGAAGGGATGGCTGTGACGAGCTTCAAACTCGCGAGTGTTGGGCGTAGTGACAGACGCAAAAGGATCAATGGATCCTATTCCAGCATGATCGAGAACCGACAGATGATTAGCCGTGCGGTGACAGCATGCGTTGAACATTTTCACTGAGAGGACGGGAGGTAGCCATTGACAACGGTGAAACCCAACATACAGCTTGCCATGGAAGGAGCCTTGCGTGCATGAAGAAGAAGACAGTAGGAAAGTAGAGATTCAGAAGATATAGCATCTCCAAAACCTCAACCTGTTCTCCATTACTGCAAAACAAGTATTTATTTCATGTTCTTGTACTTTTTACAATTAAATCTGAGAATTATTGATATCCTGACTAAGAGTTACAAGATAACCATAGCTTGCTTCAAGCTGACAATCTCCGTGGGATCGACCCTTACTCACATAAGGTATTACTTGGATGACCCAGTGCACTTTCTGGTTAGTTGTGCGGAATTGCAAAAGTGTGATTGTAATTTCGTAAACCAATATACAACCCAAAATAAAACTCAAACTACATAATAAACACCTGTTTCTCCAAGTCAACCTCTAGGAGGGGCAAACAATATACAGAGAAGAATCTATATACATATATACATAGCATAAGTACAAAATATAGCATCCCAAAATAACCAAACTTCGCTTGCACAGGAAATCCAAACGCTCAGTGAGGTGCCTCTCGACCTGCATTTGAAAAATAACAGAATATATATGGAATGAGAACCGGGGGTTCTCAATATGGTAAAGGTGGCCACGTAGTTAATATAAAAGGTCCTGGGAAAGCCAGAGGCATTCATAGAACTCCGACACTCAGAATTCATCTTAAAAATCCAACTAAACCAGAAATTAGGTAAGTTATCTAAGGTATTCAAGTTCTAAATCCAGATTTAACTTAACACTTCACTTTCTGTCTCCTTTAACCCTCTGAATCACTGGTTGAACAACCCCCCCTTACACCTCCGCCAAGAGGAGTTTCTCAGAAAATATACACATGTAATTCAAGCAAGGAAAACACAGACAGAGATGCAATTACAGCAAATAAAACAAGTAGCAGATAAGCAGAGTTAAGCAATTAAGCAAACCAAAAAAATGCACACGCAAGAAAAACATACAAATGCACATGATGTATGTCTGTCCTATGGGTGATGAGTCTTATCTGTCGGTTATATAGCTAGCCTGACATGTCTTGGTAGTTAACCATTGGACAGTCTCTCTATGCGCGCATCCCCAAACTCAAAAATAATATCCATGGAGTCAAACTCCAAGCTCAATAATTTAATATTCCATGGAATCAAACTTCAAGATCAAAATATAATATTCCATGGAGTCAAACTCCAAGTTCAATAATATTCTATGGAATCAAACTCCAAACTCAAATATAATATTCAAAATCCATATATATATATGCATGCCCATGGGAGAATCCGGGGAGTTAAAGTGCCCAGTCATATCTTGCGGCAGACGGACGGTCAACAAATAATCTCAAATACACAAGTCACATAATAATCTTTTTCTTTTTAAAATAACACTTCAAATCAAAACTCCCATTCTTATAGTGTAAGACCCAGAACTTTTGAAAAGATTTATTACAAACTAATTTCAAATTTAATTATTCATTTGTAGCTTTAGTTTCAGAAATTACTTTATTAAAGAATATTTAAAACAAGTTTTAATTAATTGAATTTGAAATAGATTAAGATTCTTATCCAATTTTATAATTATTGATTTATTTTCTATATTTAAATTATAACGTTAGTAGTTATGAAATAATAAGAATTTTATATGATTTAATTTAAATAGTTGATATTTTTTATATAGTTCAATACTTTAAGTTTTAAAAATAAAGGAAATTAATCTTATTATCTTATAATCTCAATTAAAGTATTTGATTTTAATTAATTAGTCTTTTGGTACAACAAATAATATTTTTAAGGATTTAATTAAAGTTCAAATTAATATCCTATGCCTCAATTTTATTCAAACTATCCTACTCTAATTAAACCCAAAAATTCCCAAATCAAATCCTATTTTTCATCTAGACCTAACCCTAGCTACCCCACCCCTTCTCACCCACGGCTCACACACACGTACACCAACAAGTAACAACACACACAGTAGCAGCTGAAATAGAAAAGAAAGAAAGAAAGGGAAGAAAGAAAAAGGGAGCCGCGGGAACGGGAAGGAAAGAGAGAGGAGAAGGGAAGAAG
>NC_029788.2:115489774-115502166 GCF_000816755.2 Arachis ipaensis | reverse complement strand
GAGAGAGAGAGAGAGAGAGAGCATTTTCGCTGAGAGAGTTGCGAGGAGGAGTCGCGCCACCCAATTGCCGTCCGTGGGGAGTCGTCGCCGGTCTGCATGCCGCTAATGATGCCGGCGTTGTCACGAGAAGGAGAGAGAGCCGTGTCGGAGGAGAACAGTTGTGGAGTTGTCCTTACCTCAGTGCCCAGCTGCTGTCGCGAGCCTCGTCGTCGTGGATGGGGGTGCGCCGCCAAGCTCCTGTGCCGGAGAACCCCGCTACCGTCGCCGAAAAAATACTGCCGTCACCGTCAGAAGCTGCTGCCGACACCGATTTGCATGCGCCGTCGCTGTTGAGCTCCTCCACCGCTGTTCAGGTCACTGGGAATGTGTCGGTGATCACCGGAACCACCATCGGAGTTACTGTTATTTCAGTTCAGCCGTTCGTCCTTGTTTAGGTAAGCGATGCATTCCGAAACCTTTAAATTAGTATTCCTGTTTTAAGTTGTTTGAGGATCTGAGGTCTTGGTGTCATAGGATCGAGTTACGAGTCTTGCATGCTGAGTTCTAGGACGGTTGCATGCGACGTCAAGCTGCTGCATCGTCATTGGAGTTGTCACTGCTATGTTCTCTAACTTATTCGTAAGTATAGTAAGTTGTTCCTTGTCCCGAACCTCTATGGCTTCTATTCTGTTATATGTTTTTAAGGTCCTTGCAACATTATACTTTAGGATTATGTTTCAATTTCTGCGTGACGTGATTAGAGTTGCTGAGGTTGCGGCTACTGCCACTGCGGGCCGAAAGAAAATTGAGCTTTGTTGCATAGTTGAATCGCGATTGAGGTAGGGGCGTTTTCATTAAAACTTATTTTTTATTCTTAAGAATTGTTATAAATTGATATTTAGGCAAACAAATAATTTTGGTGATTATGAAGTCTTATGAATTAAACTGAACTGCCTTGAATGAATGTGATTGCTTACTTGACTGTGGCTAGTTCTGTATATTGAGTTGGTATTGAGATAGCGAATGAAAGATTAATTTGAAAATCTAATTCGAAGGTTTATCAAGTATAATTTGAGAATTAGAAAATGTTTTGATGTTAGAATTAGTTTGACTTCGGAAAATGATTTGAGAATTGTGAATGACTTGGGTTTGAAATCGTTGGAAAGGGTTTGAGAAAATGTTAGTTGACTTTGTTGGAAATGAGTTGGAATCTAGAAAGGAATATAATATTGGAAATGAGCTTGATTTGTTGAAAAATGAATTTAAAGTGAAAATAGTTTGGGATATTGAAATTGTTCTGATTTTGAAATTGAGTTGAAAAGGGGTTTGAGAAATGGTTTTGTTGGGACCCAGAAAGGGTGGCATAGTCCGAATTTTAGAGGAGATGCTGCCCAAATTTTTATAAAAATTGGAGACTTTGTTTAAAAATGGTTATTTAGAAATATTTAAATTTTCAAGGATTTTATAATTTGATTTTTGGGAATTATGAAGGAAAAGTTTACGTTTGGTGCTTGATTTATTTAGAAAAGAATGAATTATATTTTGAATCTGAATTATTGAAGAGAGTAACAAGTGGTATAATGGGAATGAGTATGAGAGTGAAGATTGATTTTTGAGTATGATTTTTGAATAATTGAATGACAATGAGGAATGAATGCGAAAATGAGATATGAATTAGTATCGAAAATGAAACTGATAATTATGAGAAAAGATTGAATATATTGAGCTTGAGGGTGTTATCTCCCTCATGTCAGCTTGGGGTATTGTTTTTCCCATGTCAGCTTGGGACTCTTCCCATGGAAATTATTGAGCTTGGGTGTTCTCTTCCCCATGTCAGCTTGGGGATTCTCCCCATGGTATATTTTTGAGCTTGAGAACATGTCGGGATGGCTACATATCTGACAGTTGATATCAACAGCCATAGGATAGGCATTCATCATATGCACTTGTATGCTTTGCTTGAGATTGAATTTGTTTGGTTCTGCCTAATTGCTTATCTGTTATTAACTGTTATCTGAGTTATTTACTGTAACTGTAATCTATACCTGTTTTTTTCTTGTATGTTTTGCCTGTATTTGTTTCTGTTGTGGTACTTTTGAGTTTGGATATTGATCATGAGATGATGATTTGGTTGTGGAATTGTTTGAGTCGCTGAGTTGAAGGCTGTGATTAGTTCCTGATTGATTTATTAGTAAAGTATGAAAAATCAAGCTGGTTCAGCATAGACTTAATGAACCTATATTTGGAACAGATTGGTCATTCATACTGTTAGAAAACATTTAATTTTCTTTTTTAGGAAAAACTGTGTTTTGGATTTCTAGATATTTAATCACTGGGTTTGAAAAACAATTTACTTGCTAAATATCTTCTTATAACAAACTCTAAAACTCTATGGTGAGACCGTGTGGTTAGGTTCTGACCCCCCTACAGCTTTGCCTTTTCAGGAATCGGATGAAGAAGTATTATGAAGAGTTATATTGCATTTTGGTTTATATGATGTATTAATTAGATTATTTTTCTTCCCTTGTCTTTATTATTACAATTTAGTAAGAGGGATAGGAGTTCTTGTGTTTTATATGTATAATATTTTATAAGCTATTAGGTAAGAAAACTTGTATATGAATCTATGTGTTTGTTTGTTTTAAGATAAAATATTTATTTCTAGTTTTCGAAGAAATCAGCGATACGGTGTCAAGTCACAGGCTCCTATTTTAATATTAAGTTTATTAAGTAATCGTAACACTTCTTGCTATTAGAGTAGCGCAGCCGGAAGCGTGACATTCTGGTAGCGAGGGTGTTACATATAGAAATTAGTATCTCCTCTAAAACTCGAATTTCTGCTACACTTTTAGGGTCCTAACCACCAAACCAAACATATCTCAGTCATTCAAGTTATTTCCAATATCAAATTGTTTCAAAATCAAGCAAATACCAATATTAAATCTTTTTCTAAAACCAAATAACCCCAATATCAAATCATTAACAACAACTAAACCACACATCTTATACCATATATACAATCCATCAATAATTCATTCAGTTCATTCCTATCTTAAGGTCTTCTAGCCTAAGTTTTCACATGACATTAAACATTAACTACGAGAAACGAAAACCATACCTTGGTTGATTCCTCCCTAAGCTCGGAACACCATAAAAACCTCTCCTTTTACAAGCTCCAAGCTTCTAAATGTCAATTCCTCAAACCTAATTACCCGAATTTCGTTACAAACCACCCAATTGAACTCCAAATCAACCAGAACACAATCTTACCCACAGATCAATTGGACAAAAACTCAGTGATTTTTTGCAGATATAGTTCACTACTTTATTTAGATAGAATTGAAGAGAATTCCGAGATGAACACGTGGCCACTGACGACTCGTCAATCGGAGCTTCAGATTGAAAGTTACGTGGAATTGAAATGTTCGACAAAGGTTTGTGCTTTCCTTCCCAATTCAACACTCTTCGTACTCTCATTCGGTTAAAGGATGATGAATGAAATTTAGATGGCTAAATATTGGTCCTTATATATGTGCCTTGGGTCCGGTTTGGATTCGGTCCAACCGGTTCGGTTCGTTGGTCTGATTTTCGGCCAAAATCTTTAAAATTAGTGTTAAAATTAGTATTTTTAATATTTCTACTCCTTTAGATTATAGAAATTTGATTCTCCTAATTTCTTTGAATAATAATTAATTTATTGACTAATTATTTATTAATTTCGCAGGGTTTACAAAAAGCACAAAGATACCTTACTAGCATGAAGAAAAAGTAGCCTGTGCCATTTGCACATAAATTTCCTAATGCAGACCCTTTAGCACTATGATTACTAGAGAGATTGGTGGCTTTTGATCCAAAAGACCGATCTATTGTTGCATAGGTTTGTGACGTTGTGCTTTGATTATGTGTACATTGAAGTGTATTGAAATGTAGATCATGTATAGAAATCTATAATATACAATGATTTTTGGTGTCTTAAGGCATTGGCCAATCCTTACTTCAAGGGACTGGCTAAAGTTGAGAGAGAACCATCTTAGCTATTGCGAGCTCCCTTTTTATCCACCGGAATCAAGGCATGGTTGGCTTCAGCAATCCCCAAATCACTCTCTCGAGCTCACATCCTTCTTTTACTCAATGGGTTGAAGGAAGAATGAAGCTGCAACAATCCTAAAATGAAGGATTGAGCATTATTTGAGCAGCAACTCGCAGAATTTTGTGATCAGTTCAAATTTAAAATTTCCATTTGGCTCCCACTTGCTCTTATTTCTCTCAATTTATACACAATCTTACGGTTCTTATTTGTGTGTTGAGAGTTTTTAGAATTTTTTTCTACAATTAGGTTAACTTTGCAAACATAATCCAGTTAAAATGTGTTATTCCTGAGCAAATCAATAACTTAAAGGTTCTATAGGTTTTTATTTAGATTGTTGGATTGTTTATGTTTTTAATTTTCTTTCTAGAGTCTTTTCATCATTGTTGATTTAAAAGAAGAAAAAAAATCATGCAATAATTAGTTAGGCTTTTCAAATTATGGGTTAAATATATCACCGTGTGTTTAAGGTGTTAACTGCTCAATAATTTCTCATAACTCTTAAGTTTATAACACCTTGAAATTAGTTTTGGACTTTTGGCAGAGCAAGTTACTAGATATTTTAGTATATATTTTCAAGTATCATATTATCCCTATCTATTTTCTAATTGGGTTTAAACCATTAAACTTTTATTGTATTATGTGTTCTTGTTGCTGCAAAAATTTTTAACTCTGTTCCCTTAATATTTCATTTTTTATCCAATATTTTGTTCTGAAGGAACAATGTGACTGGGATGGATTTCATAAGCACAATAAGAAAAGTAGAAAGAAAACACATAAATAGCAAGACTGTGAGAGAATATTCTATTTGCATCCTAACAAATAAGAAAATGAAGATTCTATGAACAAGGTATTAAATGCTTGAGTTTTATGTCTGAATTATTTATTTATTTATTTTTAAACAAACTGTATGATAATTAGTCAGCTGATAGTATATAACAAGATATTCCATAATTCATCAATAGTAAGCATTATTCTATAACTCATAGTAATAGCTAGTATTATTCACCACAGGTTCAAACATTTGTATTACTTTGGAAACTCTTTGTTTAGGTTGATCAAATTGACCTCTATGGTATGTAACACCCTACCACACAGAATTTTATGCTTAAGTCATAAAATAGAGGTGGTGTAGTATTACGATCTCTAGAATAAAATATATATTCGTATAATAATTGAAAGAACGTAATATGCTAGGAGTCTTAAAGAATAGGTAAAACAGAATCGTAAAATTAAAAGCGCAACGCTCAAGAGAAGGATTACTTGCGTACGAAGAAAGCTAAGGTTCATAACATATACATACAGATAATGAGAATAGAGGGTCAAGAGTACAAAATAACAAGCTCATAACTTAGCATGCGAAACTAAGGCTGGCCGGAGAATACATACAGTATATATATATAAACCCATAGCCCAAAGTATACAAAAGACACCCTAGTTCTCCATACTCCTCTAAGAGGTACAAAATAAAATAAGTCATTAGGAGAGTTCTATACATAATATAAATAGTACACAAAATAATGTCCCAAAGATCCACTTTGTTGTAGAACTCCAGACGCCTATCGAGGTACATCTGAAAAACTCAAATACTCATATGGAATGAGAATCGGAGGTTCTCAATATGGTAAAGGTGCCGCATACATAAGATATAAAGTCCCGGAAAAGTCAGGCAATCCTATAACTCCGACACTCAGATTATAAAGCTTAAAGAACTAAAGCAGAAAGCATAAATCAAGGTGGTTTTCTAAGGATTTCTAACTCAACCAAAACTTAAACCTGACCCTCGTTCCTCCTCCTTTCCTCCAATCCTCCAACACAAGAGAAACCGTACAAACAACCAAGCAGACAATGACAAACACAGGTAAAATACAAGTATTGCAGGTAGCAAATATAACAATTAACATAGTAAGTTCACTTAGCCATTCCCAAATAATACACAAACAAGCAATTCAAACAATATGCATATGATGCATGCCTGTCCTATGACTGATGAGTCTCATCTGTCGGTTATCAAGCCAACCCGACAAGTCTGGCTGTTGAACCCTGGACTGTCCCCCGTCGCGCATCCCCAGAGTCTATGCATAGCTTTTTCTCATATATAAAGTTTGCTCATTGGGGGTATCCTTCCCAGGAATTTATACGTGCCCGGTCACCCTTACCACGGTTAACAGAGTATCGAATCTCGACCTGGAACACCTGGTGGCAAGCCACAATACTTTACCCAGGAAAACTCGTATCTCAGATAAATTAAGTGCATAAGCCACATAAATATTCATAATAATTTCATAATCATTCTTTACAGCCATGACATCACATATACTTCACTTCTTTGCACTTTTCATACATAATTCATCATTTTCAACCTTACTTCACCTCCAAGTTACCACCTTTTTCTAGCTTCATCTCATTACTAGGCATACTATTAAGATCTAGGGCAAAAAGAATAAAAATAGAGGTTTAGAGGTTCGAAATTAGGTTTTAAAACACAAAATTCATTTTTGCTTAAAAGAGGAATCACGCATACGTGTGAGCATGCATTTTTCCATGCTCTCATACGCAAGCACCTTGCTCGCGTATGCGAGTTGCCCAACCCAGAAGGGTTGGTTGCGTCGCGTGCAGGTGGTCGCGTACGCAACCCCTAAAAAACCACTACTCGTGTATGCAAGATGTCAAACCCGAAAGGGTTGGTGGCATCGCGTGTAGCGGTCGAGTATGCAAGCTATGCAGAATGGCAAAAATGCTTAATACTGCAGAATTTTCAGTTTTGTACTCCAAACTTCCGACGCGCATAACTTTTTCGTTTTAAAACATTTTTCATCCATTCTTCGAACGGCATAAACTTTATCGACCCAAATTTCATATGAAACAATTTGAGGGTCTGGAAGTCAAGTTATGGCTCGCTGAAGTTCGGCCAAAAATCAAACTTATACAAAATCCTCAAACCTCTATTTTCATTAAAAATCAAACTCAATTTCAACATTCCATATATATAGTCAGCACCACAACATACCATATCACATTAACACAGCACTACACCCTTCCATCACCCACCATACCTCACTTTTACAAAACTCCCATACATAAACTTCCTAATTATACCAACAAACCATCAACATACCGTCATTGGTGTGCGGAAATCGTGACGGTCTATCTTCTTTGGTAACGGCGCTGAAAACTCAATATGCGCGTTTATAATCTTTAATTCCCTGTCACAACTTTACACAACTAACCAGAAAGTGCACTGGGTCATCCAAGTAATAAACCTTACGTGAGTAAAGGTCGATCCCACGGAGATTGTCGGTATGAAGCAAGCTATCCTTTTGCGGAATAGGATTTACTATCCTTTTGCGTCTGTCACTACGCCCAGCACTCGCGAGTTTGAAGCTCGTCACAGCCATCCCTTCCCAGATCCTACTCGGAATACCACAAACAAGGTTTACACTTTCCGGATCTCGGGAATGGCCATCCATGGGTTCTAACTTATACCACGAAGACTCTGATCTCACGATCAGGAGGCTAAGAGATACTCATTCAAGCCTTGTTTGCATGTAGAACGGAAGTGGTTGTCAGGCACGCGTTCATAGGTGAGAATGGTGATGAGCGTCACATAATCATCACATTCATCATGTTCTTGGGTGCAAATGAATATCTTAGAATAGGAATAAGCTGAACTGAATAGAAAATAGTAGTAATTGCATTAATACTCGAGGTACAGCAGAGCTCCACACCTTAATCTATGGAGTGTAGAAACTCTACCGTTGAAAATACATAAGAACAAGGTCTAGGCATGGCCGAATGGCCAGCCTCCATGATCTAAGAACTAAACGTCCAGAGAAGTCTAATACAATAGTAAAAGGTCCTATTTATATCAGACTAGTTACTAGGGTTACATAAATGAGTAGATGATGTAGAAATCCACTTCTGGAGCCCACTTGGTGTGTGCTTAGGCTGAGCATGAGCTTTAAACATGTAGAGACTCTTCTTGGAGTTAAACGCCAGCTTTGGTGCCAGTTTGGGCGTTTAACTCCACTTTGCAACGTGTTTCTGGCGTTTGACTCCAGAATTGGGCAGAGAGCTGGTGTTCAATGCCAGTTTGCGTCATCTAAACTCAAGCAAAGTATGAACTATTATATATTGCTGGAAAGCCCTGGATGTCTACTTTCCAACGCAATTGAGAGCGCGCCATTTGGAGTTTTGTAGCTCCAGAAAATCCATTTCGCGTGCAGGGAGGTCAGAATCCAACAGCATCAGTGGTACGCAAAATTGTGATCTCTGGTAATGGCTCCAAAAACTTGGTGCTCTAATCTTAATTCATAATTTGTCATAACTCCGTGCAGCTGACCAGCAAGTGCACTGGGTTGTCCAAGTAATACCTTACGTGAGTAAGGGTCGATCCCACAGAGATTGTTGGTATGAAGCAAGCTATGGTCATCTTGTAAATCTCAGTTAGGCTGATGATAAATGGTTATGGAGTTTTCGAATAATAATAATAAATAAACAGAAGATAAAGTTAGAGATACTTATGTAAATCATTGGTAGGAATTTCAGATAAGCGTATGGAGGTGCTGTTGCTGTTGGATCTCTGCTTTCCTACTGCCTTCATCCAATCCTTCTTACTCATTTCCATGGCAAGCTGTATGTAGGGGCATCACCGTTGCTAATGGCTACATCCCATCCTCTCAGTGAAAATGGTCCAAATGCTCTGTCACAGCACGGCTAATCATCTGTCGGTTCTCGATCATGCCAGAATAGGATTTACTATCCTTTTGCGTCTGTCACTACGCCCAGTACTCGCGAGTTTGAAGCTCGTCACAGTCATTCAATCCCTGAATCCTACTCGGAATACCACAGACAAGGTTTAGACTTTCCGAATTCTCATGAATGCCGCCATCAATTCTAGCTTATACCACGAAGATTCTGATTAAGGAATCCAAGAGATATGCGCCCGGTCTAAGGTAGAACGGAAGTGGTTGTCAGTCACGCGTTCATAGGTGAGAATGATAATGAGTGTCAAGATCATCACATTCATCAAGTTGAAGTGCAACGAATATCTTAGAATAGAAATAAACCAAATTGAATAGAAAATAGTGGTAATTGCATTGAAACTCGAGGTACAGCACAGCTCCACACCCTTAATCTATGGTGTGTAGAAACTCTACCGTTGAAAATACGTAAGTTGTGAAGGTTCAGGCATGGCCGAGAGGCCAGCCCCCCCTAAACGTGATCAATATGATCCAAAGATAAATTAAGAATGCATAAGATGGTCAAAGGACGTAAATACAATAGTAAAAAGTTCTATTTATACTAGACTAGCTACTGGGGTTTACAGAAGTAAGAAATTAATGCAGAAATCCACTTCCCGGGCCCACGTTGGTGTGTGCTTGGGCTGAGCTTGAACTTTACACGTGCAGAGGCTTTTTTTGGAGTTGAACGCCAAGTTGTAACGTGTTTTTGGCGTTCAACTCTGGTTCGTGATGTGTTTCTAGTGTTTGACTCCAGAATGCAGCGTAGAACTGGCGTTGAGCGCCCGTTTGCGTCGTCTAATCTCGAATAAAGTATGGACTATTATATATTTCTGGAAAGCCTTGGATGTCTAGTTTCCAACGCCGTTGGGAGCGCGCCATTTGAAGTTCTGTAGCTCCAGAAAATCCAATTCGAGTACAGAGAGGTCAGAATCCAACAGCATCAGTAATCCTTTGTCAGCCTTTTATCAGAGTTTTGCTCAGGTCCCTTAATTTCAGTCAGAAATTATCTGAAATCACAGAAAAACACACAAACTCATAGTAAAGTCCAGAAATGTGAATTTAGCATAAAAACTAATAAAAGCATCCCTAAAAGTAACTAGATCCTCCTAAAAACTTACTAAAAACAATGCCAAAAAGCGTATAAATTATCCGCTCATCACAACACCAAACTTAAATTGTTGCTTGTCCCCAAGCAACTGAAAATTAAATAGGATAAAAAGAAGAGAATATACTATAAATTCCAAAATATCAATGAATATTAATTCTAATTAGATGAGCTTGACTTGTAGCTTTTTGCCTCTGAACAGTTTTGGCATCTCACTTTATCCTTTGATGTTCAGAATGATTGGCACCTATAGGAACTTAGAATTTCAGATAGTGTTATTGATTCTCTTAGTTAAGTATGTTGATTCTTGAACACAGCTACTTTTGAGTCTTGGCCGTGGCCCAAAGCACTCTGTTTTCCAGTATTACCACCGGATACATACATGCCACAGACACATAACTGGGTGAACCTTTTCAGATTGTGACTCAGCTTTGCTAGAGTCCCCAATTAGAGGTGTCCAGGGTTCTTAAGCAACTTTTTTTGCTTTGGATCACGACTTTAACCGCTCAGTCTCAAGCTTTTCACTTGACACCTTCACGCCATAAGCACATGGTTAGGGACAGCTTGGTTTAGCCGCTTAGGCCAGGATTTTATTCCTTTAGGCCCTCCTATCCACTGATGCTCAAAGCCTTGGATCCTTTTTATTACCCTTGCCTTTTGGTTTTAAGGGCTATTGGCTTTTTCTGCTTGCTTTTTCTTTTTCTTTCTATTTTTTTTCTCTTTTTTTTTTCGCAAGCTTATGCTTTTTCACTGCTTTTTCTTGCTTCAAGAATCTAATTTATGATTTTTCAGATTGTCAATAACATTTCTCTTTGTTCATCATTCTTTCAAGAGCCAACAATTTTAACATTCATAAACAACAAGATCAAAAATATGCACTGTTCAAGCATTCATTCAGAAAACAGAAAGTATTGTTACCACATTAATATAATTAAACTAAATTCAAGGATAAATTCGAAACTCATGTACTTCTTGTTCTTTTCAATTAAAAACATTTTTCATTTAAGAGAGGTGAAGGATTCATGGAATTACTCATAGCTTTAAGACATAGTTACTAAATACTAATGATCATGTAATGAAGACACAACCATAGAATAACATTCAACATAAAAAAAACGAAAAACAGAAAATTTAAGAACAAGGAATGAGTCCACCTTAGTGATGGTGGCGTTTTCTTCTTGAATAACCAATGATGTCCTTGAGCTCTTCTATGTCTCTTCCTTGTTTTTGTTGCTCCTCCCTCATTGCTCTTTGATCTTCTCTAATTTCATGGAGAATGATGGAGTGCTCTTGATGTTCCACCCTTAATTGATTCATGTTGTGACTCAAATCTTCAAGAGAAGTGTTGAGTTGTTCCCAATAGTTGTTGGGAGGAAAGTGCATCCCTTGAGGCATCTCCGGGATTTCTTGGTGATGAGCTTCCTCATGCGTCTCTTGGGCTCCATGAGTGGGCTCTCTTGTTTGCTCCATCCTTTTCTTAGTGATGGGCTTCTCCTCCTCAATGGGGATGTCTCCTTCTATGAAAGCTCCAGCTGAGTAACATAGATGGCAAATAAGATGAGGAAAAGCTAGCCTTGCCAAGGTAGAGGGCTTTTCGGCTATTTTGTAGAATTCAAGGGAGATAACTTCTACTTCCTCTCCAATCATGATGCTATGAATCATGATGGCTCGATCCACAGTAACTTCAGATCAGTTGCTAGTGGGGATGATGGAGCGTTGGATGAACTCCAACCATCCTCTAGCTACAGGCTTGAGGTCCAGTCTTCTTAATTGAATCGGTTTGCCTTTGGAGTCTCTTTTCCATTGAGCTCCTTCTATACATATGTCCATAAGGACTTGGTCCAACCTTTGATTAAAATTGACCCTTCTAGTGTAGGGGCGTGCATCTCCTTGCATCATGGGCAAGTTGAACGCCAACCTCACATTCTTCGGACTAAAGTCTAAGTATTTCTCCCGAACCATTGTAAGATAATTCTTTGGGTTCAGGTTCTTACTTTGATCATGGTTCCTAGTGATCCATGCATTGGCATAGAATTCTTGAACCATTAGGATTCCAACTTGTTGGATGGGTTTTGTTAGAACTTCCCAACCTCTTCTTTGGATTTCATGTTGGATCTCCGGATACTCATTTTTCTTGAGTTTGAAAGGGACCTCGGGGATCACCTTCTTCTTGGCCACAATATCATAGAAGTGGTCTTGATGGGCTTTGGAGATGAATCTTTCCATCTCCCATGATTCAGAGGTGGAATCTTTTGTCTTCCTTTTCCCTTTTCTAGAGGTTTCTCCGGTCTTAGGTGCCATCAATGGTAATGGAAAAACAAAAAGCTATGCTTTTACCACACCAAACTTAGAATATTGCTCGCCCTCGAGCAAGAGAAGAAAGAAAAGATGAAGAAGAAGAAGATATGGAGGAAAGGGAGAGAGGGTTGTGTTTCGGCCAAGGAGGAGAGGAGAGGGTTGTGTTGTGTGAAAATGA
>NC_029788.2:115432106-115489062 GCF_000816755.2 Arachis ipaensis | reverse complement strand
AGAGTTTTTGAATTTTGAAGGTAGGTGGGGTTTATGGGGAAGGGTGGATGGATGTGAGTGGTGAAAAGGTGATGGGGAAGAGAGATTGAGGTGATTGGTGAAGGATTTTTGGGGAAGAGTGTTTATGGGATTCTCTGAAAAGGGGAGAAGGTGAGTTGAGGTAGGTGGGGATCCTGTGGGGTCTACAGATCCTGAGGTGTCAAGGATTTACATCCCTGCACCAATTAGGCATGTAAAACGCCTTTGCATACAATTCTGGCGTTTAAACGCCGAAGTGATGCTTGTTCTGGCGTTCAACGCCCATGTGCAGCATGTTTCTGGCGTTGAACGCCAGTTCCATGCTTATTTCTGGCGTTCAGTGCTAGCTCTTCTCAGGGTGTCTTCCTGGCGTTTGAACGCCTGGATGTTGCTTGTTTCTGGCGTTCAACGCCAGATCCATGCTCTGTTCTGGTGTTGAACGCCAGCCAGATGCTCCTTACTGGCGTTTAAACGCCAGTAAGTCCTTCCTCCAGGGTGTGATTTTTTTCTGCTGTTTTTGATTCTGTTTTTAATTTTAGTATTTTTTTCGTGACTCCACATGATCATGAACCTAATAAACCATAAAAGAACAATAAAAGAAAAATAAAATTAGATAAATAAAAATTGGGTTGCCTCCTAACAAGCGCTTCTTTAATGTCAATAGCTTGACAGTGAGCTCTCACGGAGCCACACAGGTGATCAGGTCAATGTTGTAGACTCCCAACACCAAACTTATAGTTTGGATGTGGGGATTCAACACCAAACTTAGAGTTTGGCTGAGGCCTCCCAACACCAAACTTAGAGTTTGATTGTGGGGGCTTTGTTTGACTCTGTACTGAGAGAAGCTTTTCATGCTTCCTCTCCATTGTTACAGAAGGATAGCCTTGGGCCTTAAACACAAGGTAGTCCCCATTTAATTGAAGGACTAATTCTCCTCTGTTAACATCTATCACAGCTCCTGCTGTGGCTAGGAAAGGTCTTCCAAGGATGATGCATTCATCCTCCTCCTTCCTAGTATCTAAGATTATGAAATCAGCAGGGATGTAAAGGCCTTCAACCTTTACTAACACGTCCTTTACTAATCCATAAGCTTGTCTTACTGAATTGTCTGCCAATTGTAATGAGAATGTGGCAGGCTGTACCTCAATGATCCCCAGCTTCTCCATTACGGAGAGTGGCATAAGATCTATACCTGACCCTAGGTCACACAGAGCTTTCTCAAAGGTCATGGTGCCTATGGTACAGGGTATTAAGAATTTACAGGATCTTGTCTCTTTTGAGGTAAAGTTTGCTGAACCCATGTATCTAGTTCACTAATGAGCAAGGGAAGTTCACCTTCCCAAGTCTCATTACCAAACAACTTGGCATTCAGCTTCATGAAAGCTCCTAGATACTGAGCAACTTGCTCTCCAGTTACATCTTCATCCTCTTCAGAGGAAGAATAGTCTTTAGAGCTCATGAATGGCAGAAGGAGGTTTAGTGGAATCTCTATGGTCTCTATATGGGTCTCAGATTCCTTTGGGTCCTTAATAGGAAACTCCTTCTTGCTTGAGAGACGTTCCATGAGGTCATCCTCATTGGGATTCACGTCCTCTTCTTCCTCTCTAGGTTCGGCCATGTTGACTATGTCAATGGCCTTGCACTCTCTTTTTGGATTCTCTTCAGTATTGCTTGGGAGAGTACTAGGAGGGGTTTCAGTGATTTTCTTACTCAGCTGGCCCACTTGTGCCTCCAAATTCCTTATGGAGGATCTTGTTTCACTCATGAAACTTAAAGTGGCCTTGGACAGATCAGAGACCAAGTTTGCTAAATTAGAGGTATTTTGTTCAGAATTCTCTGTCTGTTGCTGAGAAGATGATAGAAAAGGCTTGCTATTGCTGAGCCTGTTTCTTCCACCATTATTAAAGCCTTGTTGAGGCTTTTGTTGATCCTTCCATGAGAAATTCGGATGATTTCTCCATGATGAATTATAGGTGTTTCCATAAGGTTCACCCATATAATTTACCTCTGCTATTGCAGGGTTATCAGGATCATAAGCTTCTTCTTCAGAAGATGCCTCTTTAGTACTGTTGGATGTGTTTTGCCATCCATTCTGACTTTGAGAAATCATGTTGACTTGTTGAGTCAACATTTTGTTCTGAGCCAATATGGCATTCAGAGCATCAATTTCAAGAACTCCCTTCCTCTGAGGCGTCTCATTATTCACGGAATTCCTCTCAGAAGTATACATGAATTGATTATTAGCAACCATGTCAATAAGTTCTTGAGCATCTGTAGGCGTTTTCTTTAGGTGAATGGATCCACCTGCAAAATGGTCCAGTGACATCTTGGAGAACTCAAACAGACTATAATAGAATATATCCAGAATGGTCCATTCTGAAAGCATGTCAGGAGGACACCTTTTGGTCATCTGATTGTATCTTTCCCAAGCTTCATAGAGGGATTCACCATCTTTTTGCTTGAAGGTCTGAACATCCACTCTAAGCTTGCTCAGCTTTTGAGGAGGAAAGAACTTAGCCAAGAAGGCCGTGACCAGCTTATCCCAGGAGTCCAGGCTATCCTTAGGTTGTGAGTCCAACCATGTTCTAGCTCTGTCTCTTACAGCAAAAGGGAAAAGCATGAGCCTGTAGACTTCAGGATCTACTCCATTAGTCTTAACAGTCTCATAGATCTGTAAGAACTCAGTTAAAAACTAATAGGGATCTTCTAATGGAAGTCCATAGAATTTGCAGTTCTGTTGCATTAGAGCAACTAATTCAGGTTTCAGCTCAAAATTGTTTGCTCCAATGGTAGGGATTGAGATGCTTCTTCCATCAAACTTGGAAGTAGGTGTAGTATAATCACCAAGCATCCTCCTTGCATTATTGTTGTTAGGTTCGGCTGCCATCTCCTTTTCTTGTTCGAAAAATTCAGTAAGGTTATCTCTGGATTGTTGTAATTTAGCTTCTCTTAGTTTCCTCTTCAGAGTCCTTTCAGGTTCTGGATCAGCTTCAACAAGAATACCTTTTTCCTTGTTCCTTCTCATAAGAAAGAGAAGAGAACAAGAAAAGAAGAGGAATCCTCTATGTTATAGTAAAGAGGTTATTTATTGTTAGTAGAAGAAGAAAGGGAATAAGAGTGAAGAAGAATGGATAATCCAAACACAAGGGTGAGGATAGGAGCAGTGATTTGAGATGAAGAGAAGTGTTAGTAGATGAATAAATAAATAGAGGGAGATGAGAGAGAGGGAATTTCGAAAATTAATTAAAATAAAAATACAATTTAAAGTTAAAATTCGAAAATTGAAAATTGAAATTAAATTAAAATTTAAAACAATTAATTAAAAAGAATTTTTGAAAAAGAGGGAGGTATTTTCGAAAATTAGAGAGGGAAGAGTAGTTAGGTGATTTTGAAAAAGATAAGAAACAAACAAAAAGTCAATTAGTTAGTTGAAAAAGATTTGAAAATCAATTTTGAAAAGATAAGAAGATAAGAAGTTAGAAAAGATATTTTAAAATTAAATTTTGAAAGAGATAAAATTTTGAAAAAGATATGATATAAAAGATATGATAAAAAGATATAATTAAAATTAGTTTTGAAAAAGATTTGAATTTTAAAATCATAATTAATGACTTGACTCACAAGAAATCACAAGATATGATTCTAGAATTTAAAGTTTGAATCTTTCTTAACAAGAAAGTGACAAACTTGAAATTTTTGAATCAAAACATTAATTGATGATGTAATTTTCGAAAATATGATATAAAAATAAGAAAAGAATTTTGAAAAAGATTTTTTTTTGAAATTTTCGAAAACAATAAAAAAATGGAAAAGATATGATTGTTGAAAAAGATTTTAAAAAGATAAGATTTTTTTTTAAAAGATAAGATTTTTTTTTTTGAATTTTTAATGTAGAAAGAGAAAAACACAAAAATGACACAACATAAAAATTATGAATCAAAACACACAATGCATGCAAGAACACTATGAATGTCAAGATGAACACCAAGAACACTTTGAAGATCAAGATGAACATCCAGACTTATTTTTGAAAATTTTTAAGAAAAGAGAAACATGCAAGACACCAAACTTAGAAATTTTCAAACTTTAGATACTATGAATACAAAAATGCATATGAAAAACAACAAAAGACACAAAACAAGAAAATATGAAGATCAAACAAGAAGACTTGTCAAGAACAACTTGAAGATCATGATGAACACCATGCATGAATTTTCGAAAAATGCAAGAAACATAGAAACATGTAATTGACACCAAACTTTAAAATTGACACTAGACTCAAACAAGAAACATCAAATTTTTTTGGTTTTTTATGATTTTATAATTTTTTTTTTGGTATTTTTCGAAAATTATTTGGAAAAAAGAAAAATAAGGATTTCAAAATTTTTAATATGAATTCCAGGAATCTTGCAATGTTTGTCTAAAGCTACAGTCCAGGAATTAGACATGGCTCACTAGCCAGCCAAGCTTTCAATGAAAGCTCCAGTCCAAAACACTAGACATGGCCAATGGCCAGCCAAGCTTTAGCATATGAGTCAGACATACAACAGCTAAGTCATCAAATTAACTTGCCTCTATGCTGATGGTTTGGAAGCCTCAGTCCAAAAGAATTTAGACATGGCTTTACAGCCAGCCAGGCTTCAACATGCTTCATGAAACTCTAGAATTCATTCTCAAAAATTCTGAAGATTTTTTTTTCGAAAATAAAATAATAATTTAGAATAAGATTACCTAATCTGAGCAACAAGATGAACCGTCAGTTGTCCAAACTTGAACAATCCCCAGCAACGGCGCCAAAAACTTGGTGCACGAAATCGTGATCGTTCATTCCCCGGCAACGGCGCCAAAAACTTGGTACGCGAAATTGTGATCTTTGGTAATGGCTCCAAAAACTTGGTGCTCTAATCTTAATTCATAATTTGTCACAACTCCGTGTAGCTGACCAGCAAGTGCACTGGGTCGTCCAAGTAATACCTTACGTGAGTAAGGGTCGATCCCACTGAGATTGTTGGTATGAAGCAAGCTATGGTAGGAATTTCAGATAAGCGTATGGAGGTGCTGTTGCTGTTGGATCTCTGCTTTCCTGCTGCCTTCATCCAATCCTTCTTACTCCTTTCCATGGCAAGCTGTATGTAGGGGCATCACCGTTGCCAATGGCTACATCCCATCCTCTCAGTGAAAATGGTCCAAATGCTCTGTCACAGCACGGCTAATCATCTATCGGTTCTCGATCATGCCAGAATAGGATTTACTATCCTTTTGCGTCTGTCATTACGCCCAGTACTCGCGAGTTTGAAGCTCGTTATAGTCATTCAATCCCTGAATCCTACTCGGAATACCACAGACAAGGTTTAGACTTTCCGAATTCTCATGAATGCCGCCATCAATTCTAGCTTATACCACGAAGATTCTGATTAAGGAATCCAAGAGATATGCGCCCGGTCTAAGGTAGAACGGAAGTGGTTGTCAGTCACGCGTTCATAGGTGAGAATGATAATGAGTGTCACAGATCATCACATTCATCAATTTGAAGTGCAATGAATATCTTAGAACAGAAATAAACCGAATTGAATAGAAAATAGTGGTAATTGCATTGAAACTTGAGGTACAGCAGAGCTCCACACCCTTAATCTATGGTGTGTAGAAACTCTATCGTTGAAAATACGTAAGTTATGAAGGTTCAGGCATGGCCGAGAGGCCAGCCCCCCTAAATGTGATCAATATGATCCAAAGACAAACTAAGAATGCATAAGATGGTCAAAGGACGTAAATACAATAGTAAAAAGTTCTATTTATACTAGACTAGCTACTAGGTTTTACAGAAGTAAGTAATTGATGCAGAAATCCACTTCCGGGGCCCACTTTGGTGTGTGCTTAGGCTGAGCTTGAACTTTACACGTGCAGAGGCTTCTTTTGGAGTTGAACGCCAAGTTGTAACGTATTTTTGGCGTTCAACTCTGGTTCGTGACGTGTTTCTAGCGTTTGACTCCAGAATGCAGCGTAGAACTGGCGTTGAGCGCCAGTTTGCGTCATCTAATCTCGAACAAAGTATGGACTATTATATATTTCTGGAAATCCCTGGATGTCTAGTTTCCAACGCCGTTGGGAGCGCGCCATTTGGAGTTCTGTAGCTCCAGAAAATCCAATTCGAGTACAGAGAGGTTAGAATCCAACAGCATCAGCAATCCTTTGTCAGCCTTTTATCAGAGTTTTGCTCAGGTCTCTCAATTTCAGCAAGAAATTACCTGAAATCACAGAAAAACACACAAACTCATAGTAAAGTCCAGAAATGTGAATTTAGCATAAAAACTAATAAAAGCATCCCTAAAAGTAACTAGATCCTCCTAAAAACTTACTAAAAACAATGCCAAAAAGCGTATAAATTATCCGCTCATCAATCAGTAGTCCTTCTTCAGCCTCTGAATCAGATTTTTGCTCAAATCCCTCAATATCAGCCAGAAAATACCTGAAATTACAGAAAAATAGACAAACTCATAGTAAAGTCTAGAAATGTGAATTTTAATTAAAAACTAATAAAAATATAATAAAAACTAACTAAAACATACTGAAAACATACTAAAAACAATGCCAAAAAGCGTATAAATTATCCGCTCATCACAACACCAAACTTAACTTGTTGCTTGTCCCCAAGCAACTGAAAATCAAATAAGATAGAAAGAAGAGAATATACTATAAACTCCAAACTAT
This sequence comes from Arachis ipaensis, assembly GCF_000816755.2. Classification (NCBI taxonomy): domain Eukaryota; kingdom Viridiplantae; phylum Streptophyta; class Magnoliopsida; order Fabales; family Fabaceae; genus Arachis; species Arachis ipaensis. The sequence continues at coordinate 115,482,336 of NC_029788.2, read as the reverse complement.
CGATGAAACTTAGCTCCAATCAGATGAGCGGGACTAGTAGCTTTTTGCCTCTTGAATAATTTTGGCATCTCACTTTATCCTTTGAAGTTCAGAATGATTGGCATCTATAGGAACTTAGAATTTAGATAGTGTTATTGATTCTCCTAGTTCAGTATGTTGATTCTTGAACACAGCTACTTTATGAGTCTTGGCCGTGGCCCAAAGCACTCTGTTTTCCAGTATTACTACCGGATACATACATGCCACAGACACATAACTGGGTGAACTTTTTCAGATTGTGACTCAGCTTTGCTAGAGTCCCCAATTAAAGGTGTCCAGGGTTCTTAAGCACACTCTTTTTGCTTTGGATCACGATTTTAACCGCTCAGTCTCAAGCTTTTCACTTGACACCTTCACGCCACAAGTACATGGTTAGGGACAACTTAGTTTAGCCGCTTAGGCCAGGATTTTATTCCTTTCGGCCCTCCTATCCACTGATGCTGAAAGCCTTGGATCCTTTTTATTACCCTTGCCTTTTGGTTTTAAGGGCTATTGGCTTTTTCTGCTTGCTTTTTTTTTATTCTCTCTTTTTTTTTGCCATTTTTTTTCTTTTTTTTTCTGCAAGCTTTTGTATTCACTGCTTTTTCTTACTTCAAGAATCATTTTTATGATTTTTTAGATCATCAAATAACATTTCTCCTTTTTCATCATTCTTCAAGAGCTAACATATTTAACATTCATAAACAACAAATTCAAAAGACATATGCACTGTTCAAGCATTCATTCAGAAAACAAAAAGTATTGTCACCACATCAAAATAATTAAACTAATTTCAAGGATAAATTTGAAATTCATGTACTTCTTGTTCTTTTGTAATTAAAACTTTTTTCATTTAAGAAAGGTGATGGGTTCATAGGACATTCATAGCCTTAAGACACAGTTACTAGACACTAGTGATCATGTAGTAAAGACACAAACATAAATAAAACGTAAATCTCAAAATCCGAAAAATAGGAAAACAAGGAGATTAAGGAGCGGGTCCACCTTAGTGAGGGTGGCGTTTTCTTCCTCTTGAAGAACCAATGGTGTTCTTGAGCTCCTCTATGTCTCTTCCTTGTCTTTGTTGCTCCTCCCTCATAGCTCTTTGATCTTCTCTAATCTCATGGAGGATGATGGAATGCTCTTGGTGCTCCATCCTTAGTTGTCCCATGTTGGAACTTAATTCTCCTAGGGAGGTATTGATTTGCTCCCAATAGTTTTGTGGAGGGAAGTGCATCCCTTGAGGCATCTCAGGGATTTCTTGATGATGAGCTTCTTCATGCGTCTCTTGAATTCCATGAGTAGGCTCTCTTGTTTGCTCCATCCTCTTCTTGGTGATGGGCTTATCCTCATCAATGAGGATGTCTCCCTCTATGTCAATTCCAGCCGAATTTCAGAGGTGGCAAATGAGGTGAGGAAAGGCTAACCTTGATAAAGTGGAAGGCTTGTTAGCCACCTTGTAGAGTTCTTGAGGTATAATCTCATGAACTTCTACTTCCTCCCCAATCATGATACTGTGGATCATGATGGCCCGGTCTACAGTAACTTCAGACCGGTTGCTAGTAGGAATGATTGAACGTTGAATGAATGACGAACGGGATTTTTGCTAGTAAAGAATTTTATAAAAATAGTTGCGTTGTAGATATAGATTCTAAACCAAAAGAAATTCCTTCGTGCAAACGTTTTTGGTTGTCACAAGTAACGAACCCCTTAAAAATTGTTAACCGAAGTATTTAAACCTCGGGTCGTCTTCTCAAGGAACTGCAGGGAAGTATGTTCTTATTATTGGTTATGAGTTGTAAATTGGGGTTGAGAAAGAGGAATAAATATGACAAATAAATTAAATGGCAATTAAAATAAATAAATAACTGTAAAGAAAACTTTTGGCAAGGTATGAGAAATTGGAAGTCCAGACCTAGTTATCCTTATCAATGATAATGAAAATTGAATCTTAATTCCACTTAGTTAACCTTTACTAGAGCAAAGGAAAGTCAAGCGACTAATTAGTTTGATCTTCGAATCCTATTTATTTCCTAAGAAAAGATTGGGATTATTGAAGTTCAATTCAATTAGCAAAGATAACAATTATCAATTATGTTGAGTTTGATAACTCCTGATTTACTGATTTCTTAACCAAGACCAAAAGGGGAAAAAGTAAATCTACTGGAATAAAAATGTCTTCAGATTGAAAGCAATAGTAGCATAAATAAAAGAAAGCAATCATAAACTGAAATACCTCAAATAACATTAATTCTAAAAATAATCTGTAACATAGAAGAATTCATAAATCAAATTGAAAAAGGAAATAAAAGGAATATTGAACCTGATAAAAAGAGATAATCCTAAAAACGAATAAAATCCTAATTCTAAATCTTAATCCTAAAGAGAGAGGAGAGAACCTCCCTCAAAACTAAATCTAAATCATGAAAAATAACTAAATTGGCAAGCTCTCTTTGAATGGATGCATTCTCACACTTTATAACCTCTAATCTGTGATTTCTGTACTTAGATCTGGGCCAAAAAGGGCTTCAGAAATCGCTGGAAGCATTTTCTGTAATTTCTGGTGCGTGGCCTCTGTCAGGCGTCCGCGTGGGTCACGCGTCCGCGTGGGTCACGCGGTCGCGTCATCTGGAGTTTTCCATGTCACGCGGTCGCGTCAGTCATGCGTCCGCGTCATATGCGTTTCGCTCAAGGCGCGCGATAGCGTCAATCACGCGTTCGCGTCGCGCTCTCTTCGCGCTGGCACGCGGCCGCGTCGTCCATGCGATCGCATCGCTGCCAGTTTCTTCAAAAACTCCGTTTTATGCTTTCCTTCCATTTTTGTATGTTTCCTTTTCATCCTTTAAGTCATTCCTGCCTTAGAAGATCTGAAACTACTCAACACACGAATCACGGCATAGAATGAAAATAAAAGGGATAAATAAAATAATTAATTTTTAAAGCATAGGAAACATGTTTTTCACACACATCACATAATAAGGAAGGGAAAGTAAAACCATGTAATTAACATGAATAAGTGAGTGAAGGATTGAATAAAACACTCAGTGTTTATTGGGTTAATCACTCTATTCTTCTTTTTATCCTTACTTTCTATAACTTTGTTCTTCATCTAACCAATCAACAGTTATAGAATACAGACATACAAAAATCATGAGGTCTTTTAATTGAGGTTGTAATGGGGCCAAGGTAAAGGTAAGGGTATATGTATAAGGCTAAGTGAGCTAATTAAGTGAATCCTTGATTAGTCTAAGATCTCACATAACAAACATAATTTGTAAAGCAAAGATTTCTTTACCTATTTTTCCATATTTTTCCCACTTTTTTTGTTACAAGCTCATGTATTGATTTTAATTTTGTCCTATGTGCATTGCTTTATTTTGCAATTGGGGAATTCTTTTGTATCCCCTTTATTTAAATAATGAATTTTTTTTATGCACATGGTAATTTAATTATTTTGATTTCACATGAGCATGCTTCCCAAAAATTTTTATCTTGAATCTTTTTAATCTTTTTAACTTCCTACCTTTTGTTTTTATCATCCATGTTCCCAATAGGTTTCCCCACACTTAAACAATTACACAATTTCTATCATAAGCTAACCAAGGATTCAACTTGGGATTTTTATTTTGTTTTTCTGCTTAAGGCTAGTAACGTGGTTATAAAACAAGAGGGGATTAAAAGGCTCAAGGGGACTAACAAGGGTGATGTAAAAGGTAGGCTAATTTTTGGGATAAGTGAGCTAAAATCAAATAATGGCCTCAATCACTTTCTTGGTGTGTATCTATATTCTATAACTGGACATATAGATTAAAACAAAGTAAAGAACACCAGAATAAAAAGAAGCGAAACACACAGGAATAAAATTATGGTTTGAATGTAACCATACAATTAAGCTCAAAACTCACAGGCTGTGTGTTCTCTAACTCAAACATCATATATCATTCATATATGTCATGCAGGTTTAGTTAAAAATTCTCATTATTCTCAATGTAAAACTTAAAGTGGCTTTAAAGTTCTAGTGTTTCTCCTTGATGAAATGTTGTTAACTAACTAACATGTACTGCTATATATACAAGTTGTGTGGATTGTTTACATTAAAGTCTTCTAGTTTACTTCCTTTTTATTTTCAATCTAAACTAAGTTATCTTATGCTAAAAGGGTAAACTATAATAATTCATCCACATTACTCTATAACTAGTAAGTTAGAACTGCAAACTAGACTAAATAACTAAAATATGAACTAAAGTGCAACATGCAAAAATATAATCAAAATACATGAAAAGAGTAATGTATAAGTACTGAGAAAATAAAAATAAAAATAAAGAGAAGAATACAGAAAAGTAGCAAAATAAAGTAAAAGAGTCTGTAGTGGTTCACCAAAAAAAATACGCCAGAAATGGCGACCTCCCCACACTTAAAATGAAGCATCGTCCCTGATGCTCACTCAAGCAGGGTGTGAAGGGGTGTCATCACTGGAAGGATGGGTAGCTGGAGTCTCTGTAGTGGTGGTCTGAGGGTCTGTCTGCTGCAGAGGAGGTGCTGACTGGATAGGGACCTCTAGGTCTACAGCCTGGATCTGATGTGGGACCTCCTCCTGTGGTGCAGCATGCCCCGTGCCTGCCTGCGCAGCCTCTCTCTGGGGATGGGTCTCCTCCTCGTGCTCATCCGCCTCCTCCTCAGATGGCTCTGATGGTGTGTCAGGCTCGGAGGGGATGTCGCCGCCACATCGTATTATCAGCTTCAGGTGCTCATAGCTTCGCTTGCTGCGACGCTCAGATCTCTCATACCGGCGCCGGTTGCGGTGCTCCATCTGATCTAGCTGCTGAAACAAGTGGTGCACGAGGTGATAAACTGGCTCTGAGGCAGGTGGAGGTGCAGTGGTGGCAGCTGGGGCAGCTGTAGAGGAAGAGGGGCCAGCGAAAGGTGTGGCTGTCTCGTCAGTAGCAGTGAAGGATGGGGGTCTGTAGCCCAAAGCCAGAAAGTTCCTGTTGTGCGGGATAATCTTCTTGCATTCTGCAGCAGGTGGCCTCTCATCAGCATCCTCCCCAGGCACGTCAGCTCGATGGCCTAGCTGTGTAATCAGATATGGAAAGGGAAGAGTGCCTCAGACGTGGGCCCTGGCCATGTAATACCGGATAAAGCATGGCAGGTACAGGTCCTTACCCTCCATCACACACCATAGGAGGGTGATCATAGTGGCAGGTATCTCTGTCTCATGGGTACTCGGCATAATAAAGTTACTCAGGATTTGATGCCATAGCCGAGCCTCATTGTTCAAGTATGCCCGCTTGATTCCCTTAGGCATGGTGGTGTTCTGACCCATGACCCATGGAACAGTCGGGTCAAGGGCGATCCTCGCCTTGACTGCATCCCAATCAAATCTCATGAAGCGCATGTCCTCCTCAGCTTTCTGATAACCATCTGTCTGATCAGATTTAGGCAGAAGCTTCAAAACATCCTCTATGGCCTCTTCAGTGACCAGAATCTGCTTCCCCCTAAGTTTCACTGCATCTAGGGTAGTTTTGAAGTAATTGCAGTAGAATTCCCGTACCCAAGATGCATTGACCTCAATCAGGTTTCTCTCCAGAAAGAACCAGCCTCTTTGTTTGATCTGGTCAGAGGTGTATTGCTGGAGTTCTTCTGGGATCTTCAGAGTCCTCTCCAGGTACAGGTTCCTGGAGGTTGCAAACACCGGATACTTCAGCTCGCAGTATCTGTTCGTAAACTTAATCAGAACAGTAGCAGAAAGTAGCTGGTCGGCTTTCTCCTGTGGGGTAAAGTGTTTCTCCCGCCAGGAGGAATCATGCATGAGATCTATGATAGACATAGAAGATTCTCCTCTTTTACGTTTGCCAGTGGTAGCCTTTCCTTTTCCTTTTCTTTGGGAATCTGACATCCTGAAAAATAGAAAGCCAGGATATAATAAAAACAGGGAAACTACTAGGCAAATAGCAAACTAAGCATATAGTGGCAAAGGAGCAGGAGAGTAATGAATATGAGCTAAGTAAATGTGCATTAAGGATTGAATAGGAGTTAAAAGTTCAAGAAGTAAAATTAGCAATCCAAAATGTATGAGAAATCATGTTATTTAGGAAGAATTATCATCATGCCTTGGTTAGAAGGTTAAAGAGAATAGTGAAAAACCAGGAAAACTGTTTTAAAAGGTTAGGTTTGGTTAGAATTGAAAAAGAGTTTAGGAGGTTAAAATTAATGAGTTAGTAAAAAGTGGGTAAAGTAAGTGGCATAATGATACGTAGAAATTATATTTCACGTATTCACCGGCAAGTATACCGGGTCGTATCAAGTAATAAAACTCACTAAGAGTGAAGTCGATCCCACGGAGATTGGTAGATTAAGCAACTTTAGTTAAATTGTGGATTTAGTCAAGCAAACATGGTTTTGATTTCATGAGATTTGAATGCTTAAGAGAAATTGCAAAGAATTAAATGACAAGAGAATTTAAGAACTAAAGTAAGGAAAGCAATTAAAATGACCGAAAGTAAATGATGGAAACTTAAATTGCAAGAAACTTAAATGACATCAAAAGTAAATGGCAAGGAAGTAAAGGTTGCAGAAATTTAAAGAGCATAAGAGCAAAGAGCAAGAAATAAAGAGACAAAATGTAGATGACAAGAATAATAAATTGCAAGAATGTAGAAGGGAATTGGGTAATGGGTAGTCAAACAACTAAGAGCAAAAGAAATGAGAATTAATGATAGAGAGAATCATTAGGGATCGGAGATGCAAATTCTCATGAATTGATGTTGATCAATCCCTTCTCAATCATGGGTATAGATCCATGGCAAGTTGTGGGTAATTGAATCCCAATCTCTTGGTGATCCAATTTCTCTCAACATAACCAATTGCCACTCTCGTGATCTAATTGTTCATGAGAAGAGATGAAGCTCAATTTCTAATCCAAGCCATACAATTTCCAGAATCTCAACCAAGGAAGGTTACATCTCACATACCAACCAAAGTGTATTGATTAAGAAAATCATGAGAGGAAGACTCTAAACTGAACTATGTGGCTCATTCCTCAAATTCACCACACAATTTATAAAGATTAACCCCTCTCTCGATGGTGATTGAATCTTTGAAGAACAAGAGTTTCCTCTTTGGATTAACCACTTGAATTGAGAAGGAAAAGAAGATTTATCAATTCATTCAAACAAGCAGAGCTCTTTCCCCTAATGAAAGTGGGGTTTAGTGAATCATAGCTCCAATTTCAACAACAATTGCAAAGATGAAAATTAAACTAAGTGTAAAGAAGAATGAAGAAGAAATAGAAATGCTTAAAACTCCAAATGAAAAGTTGCAAGAAAAGCCAAAATAGCTTTCCGGTATCCTCCCGGAACTTCAAGAGAGTTCTCCAAGTACAAGTGCTAGAAAGTAAAAGTTTCTATGAGTCTAAGTGTCTCAAAAGTCCCTCTAAAGTACAAACTTCTTCCTATTTATACTACTCCTAAAACCCTTTTAGAGATCTTCAATTGGGCTAGCAAAGTGGGCTTCACTCTTTGTTGAATCCTTGGCTATGAAAGAAGTCAATGGAGCAAGTGTTGCTAAACAGAGAAGGAAGAACTCATTCCTAATGCTCCTGGCCCAATGGGGCGTTGCTGGCAAACACGCCAGTGTAAAAGCACGTTGGCAACGTGCTCATGAGTTTCCTGGGCTGGGAACTTTGTGCTGGGCGTTGCTAGCCCAAGTTGTTGCTAACAACTTGGCTTTTCTTCTTTTTGGCTCCACTTTCATGCTTAATGTTGCCCAGAATTTGAGTATCAATCCTCTGCTTCAATATAGACTATCATACATCATTGAAAAGCTCAGAGTGTCTTCTTTCTAATGCACTTGGAATCATCTCAATTGGATTTTTCTAGCTCAAGTTATGCTTCCTCAAAGAAGGTAAGGTCAAGCTGCCAAGTTGTTGCTGAACACGCCCCCTTCCTTCTCAAGTTGGCAACGTGCCAAGCCTCCCAAGGCTGAAACATGGGGCTGGCGTTGTCCTCAAACACGCCCCCTTATTTGCACGTTGGCAACGTGCTCGTGCTCCCCTCCAGGGCTGCCTTCTTGCCTTCAACTTTGCTTGTCACGTTGCCTTGGAACATGCCTCTAGAGCTTGGCGTTGGCAACGTGCTCGAGTGAGGGGGTTTGGTCTCAACATGGCTTGTCACGTTGCCTTGGAACATGCCTTTGGAAGCTGGCGTTGGCAACGTGCATGCTTCTTCCCCTGGGCAAACTTTCTTGCCTAGCGTTGGCATTGAACACGCCAATATATCCTCAAGTTGGCAACGTGCTCGAGTGAGCTTCTCCAGGGCTGCATCCTAGCTTGGCTTTGCTTGCTACGTTGCCCCCAAACACGCCTTTGGAAGCTGGCGTTGGCAACGTGCTCGATCCTTGGTGTTGCGCCCAAAATAGCTTGCTGCGTTGCCCTTAAACACGCCCTTGTAACTTGGCGTTGGCAACGTTGGCTTCCTTTCCTGGACAGCCTCCTTTCTTGGCGTTGTCACCAAACACTCCAAGTCTTCCTGGAGTTGGCAATGTCCTCGAGCCCTCCTCAAGGCTCCATGCTTGTTGCTTGGCGTTGTCTTAGAACACGCCTATGCTTCCTAATGTTGGCAACGTGCTTGAGTTGGAGATGTGCCATCCAAGTTGCCTTGAGTTGTTGCCAAACACGCCAATGAAGAATGGCATTGGCAACGTGCTCGATGGGTGGAGATGTGCCATCCAAGTTGCCTTGAGTTGTTTCCAAACACGCCAATGAAGAGTGGCGTTGGCAACGCCAGCCTCTCCCCTTCCTGGGCCAAGCCTTGATGCCTGGCGTTACCATCAAACACTCACCCCTTTCTCCAAGTTGGCAACGCCCAAATGGTGCTCTCCAGGGTTGCCTGGCGTTGCCTTCAAACACTCACCCTTTCTCCAAGTTGGCAACGTGCACATTGCTATTCTTGAGAGAGTTGTTAGCCACTTGCTTGCTTTCATTCTTGCTTCAATGCTTTCTTGTTTCACCACCTATCATAAATAAGGAAACTTGCTTCAAAGTCTCACCAATTCATGCAATCAATTGAATCAATCTTCATGAGATTTATTTATTTATGCAATTCTTGACTCATTTGCATGAAATTGGCCACAATTGACATTGTCCTTGGTATTTCTATGCATGGGACCAAAACTCTTAATAATACTTGTTTATTTAGAGAAAATGAGTGAAACTAAGCTAAAACCAACTAAACTAACTAGCTAATATAGCAAATATGCGAATGCATCACAACACCAAACTTAAAGTGTTGCTTGTCCTCAAGCAAAAGATAAAAGACTTTGTCACAAGAATCTAAGATGCAAGACTTGAATGTTTTACCAGAGAAGAATCCTTTCGTTGAACATGTCATCCTCATTTGTGTAGTCATTAGTTTATTGCAAATGAACAAGGCTAATCAACTTCTTTAGTCAAAATGCTTACTCCAATACTAGGTTGGTTAACTTTACTAGACTCTTTTTCTATACCTTATCACATAATCCTTGAACCATTCTTTTCTCTGCTTCTCCTTGTTTTCATATTTTCTTTTATTTCACTTGAGCTGAAAATCTTGTCTTAAGGCGGCTTTTTAGCATAAGCTTTCAATCAACAATCCCAAACTAGTTGGTTCAAGTTGTTAAGTGTTGAGACACTCTTAAAGATTTACTAACTCAAGCCTCTTTCCTTAACACATTCAATCACAGGCATATAACATTGAGATTTTGTTTGGATAGTGGTGTCCAGCACCTCTTTGGGTTGCTAAATGTTCTGTTATAGAGCTACTCTTGATTGTGAGTTTTCAATCGATAATCCCGAGTTAGTTAACTCAAGTTATCGGGTGATGAAGCACCCCTCGGATTTACTAGCCCGAGTATGTCTCTTAACATCAATCACCACAGACACATATCCAAATTTTGTCATTGATGCCTAGCCTTTCATACTTTGTTTTTGTTTTCTTTATTTCTCTTTTTTTTTGTATTTTTCCATGTCAAGGATCTTTGTGCTTCTAACTTCTTGAGTCTTATAACCCTTAACCAACTAGTTTTGTGTAAGTAAGCATCTTAACTCTTTTTAATTTCCTGAGCCCTGATTCGTTCACAATGAAAGTATATATACTAGCACTTTTCATGAGATAACCTTATGTTAGATTTTCTCTGTTTTTGCTCAAACTACATCTTTTATTCCTTTGATAAGTGAAAGTACTTAAGACAAGCAACCATTCCAACCATGTGAGTGGTGATGCATGGAATAGGAAACATAAAAGAAAAATGCATACAAGAGAGCGACCTAGAAGGTATACCATATTTCAGACATACATCTTCTTTATTTAATAAAGCATAAAAAAAAGGAACTTCACCACCTTTAGTCTTCATGTCTCCTTTCCTTTGCTCGATTCTCCTTGCTTTTCTTTGCCCTTTGGATCTTCTTTCTTTTTCTTTCTCATTTCTCCTTGTTATTTTGTTGTTGCGTCCCCCTCTTCTCTTTCCCATACTCCTGAGCTTATCATTGTCTCCTTTAGCCTCTGAGCATTGAATCTCACCCTAGCAAGTTTCTGCTCTTCAAATATCTTGCGAGCTTCATTAAAAGTTCTGATTTGTGGGTTGAGTAATGGGGGTGCTCCACAAAGGTAACTGAGTTTTTCTTAGGTGCATATATCATAGTCAAGTCTGTCCTTATGCCTGGCCTCCCTGAACAGCCTGCTTTCATTGAATTCTCTGTGAAATGTATCATGTCTAGCATCCAACCTATGGAGAAGCTCCCTTTGCTGAGCTTGCTCTTTCCTTAGTTGAGCTTGTTCTTGTACTACCTTCTCCATGGCTTTTTCATATTCAGCAGTTGAATTGTTGATGGCTTCATACATCTTGGCATATTGTTCTTGTTGTAGTTCCATCATGTGTGTTTGGTATTCATTTTGTTGGCTCATCCATTGAACTTGAACCCCTCTTTGTTGATCCATCAACTGCCAAAGGTCCCTTTGTTGCTTAGTTTGTTCCTCTTGGCTCCTTTGAATTTGTGAATATTGCCCAGAGATTCCTTCCAAAGCGGCTTGGAGTTGATTCATGTTCAAGGTGTTGGGTTCTTCCATTTCTTGAGGCTCCTCCTCCTGTCTTACTTCTTTCCTTTTCTTTCTTCTTGCTAAAGGTTGCCTCTCCAATTGGGTTGTGGTGACATATTCAAGTCTTTCCTTGGTGAGAGCCTTTCCAATAGATACTATGTCAGTTTCTTCAAATTCTTCCAGAGGCACTCCAGCTTCTTCACATAGGCGCAGAATAGTACTGGGATATCCTAGCCAACTGTCTTGTTTGACCTTCTGGGCTATTTCAATGATGTTTTTGGCTATGACTTCCCCCACATTGATCTCCCCTCCTTTCATTATGCAGTGGATTATTATTGCTCTATTTGCTGTCACTTCAGAATTATTTGAAGTAGGAATTAATGATCTTCTCACTATGTCATGCCATCCTTTTGCTTGAGGTGTGAGATCGCCTCTCCTCAGTTTGAGTGGTTGTCTTTGTGAATCCAACACCCAATCCGTGCCTACTCTACACAAGTCACTGAACACATCCATATATCTTGGATCATTTTCAACCATCTCCTCATAGCTAGCTTGTTTGAACCGTTTTTGTTTGACCTTTAGCACCCTGCTAATGGTGTTTGGACTAAAGTCCACAGTCACCCCTCTTACATAGCTCATGTACGGCTCTTCATCATCAAATTCTCTTATCACATTGGTGTAGAACTCATGGATGAGAACCATGCTCACTTCTTGAGGTGGGTTACAGAGAAGCTCCCATCCCCTCTTCTTGATTATTTTTTTAATCTCAGAATATTCCTCCTTTCTTAGCTTGAAAGGTGACTCCGGAACAACGTCTTTTCTTGACATCCAACTAAAGATGCGCTCATTGTGTTTAGATTTGAATCTTCTTCGATCAAAGGTGTTTTGCTCTTCTTCTTCTATGGGTTGCTTGTCCCTCCTAGCTCTTGATGATGAGGCCATTGAGATTCAATTACAAGGGCTGAATCTTCCACACCAAACTTAGATGAATGCTTGTCCTCAAGCATAGAGAGAATGTTTATGAAGGGGGTGGAGATAGAAATGGCGACAAGGTAGGGAATGCAAGCTTGAAGTTGAGTGTGAGAGGGGGAAAAGGGGAAGTGTGGTTCGGGTATGCAAGGGGGAATGATAAAATGTGGTGATTGAGAGTAGTAGATATAGAAGTGAGGACAAAGTGAGGTTTGATGATTGTGGTTGGAGTATTTTGAAGTCATATATATGATGGGAGGAATGGGCTTTATGGTTCGGTCACAACATAGGGAGCATGCATCCTCGTTGCCAAGGCAAGCTAAGGTGTTTTGCTTAATGCATATAATCCACGGTTCATGTGGGAGCACAAAGCCCAAGGCACATGTGACTCCTACTTTCTTGTGACTTCCTTTTCAAGATTCTCCCATCACTTCTTTCTTTCACCTTCCTGCAAGAAGAATACATAGGCTTTAGGATTGCTTGGACTCATACTAAAGAATTTCAACGAGAAAATGATGCCAATAATGAAAAATAAATTTTTTTTTTTTACTAATGGTTACTTTCATATAACTAAAATAGATGATTGCACTTTCATGATCTAGCACTTTCGTGTATGTATGGACACCAAACTTAGTTTGTGACTAAGTGTTGTAGAACAAACTTTTGCCATTACTTTAAGATTGGCCACACCAAACTTAGTGCCTAGCATACACTATGCCTAGCATACACTATGTGCTAGTTTACTCTTAGATGTATATGATGCAACCTCATTATTGATTACTAAAGTGTGAAAATAAAAGACTCCTGTGCATGGGTTACCTCCCATGAAGCGCTTGTTTATTGTCCTTAGCTTGACAATGCAGCTTCCTTGCTCATGCTAAGAGTTGCACACTCTCTTCCTTGCTCCAGGGGCCACCAAGATAAAGTTTCACCCTATGTCCATTGGCTGTGAAAGTCTGTTTTGAAGCTTCATCAAGTAATTCCACATAGCCATGAGGGGATACTTTGGTGATGGTGTATGGACCAGTCCATCTAGACCTCAGCTTCCCAGGGAAAATCTTCAATCTTGAGTTGAATAGCAACACCCTTTGGCCTGGTTCGAATGTTCTTTGGGAGATCCTCTTATCATGCCACTTTTTTGCTCTTTCTTTGTATATTCTGGCGTTGTCATATGCCTCCAACCTGAACTCCTCCAATTCATTGAGTTGTAGCAACCTCTTTTCTCCTGCTGCTTGAGCATCTAAATTCAAAAGTTTGGTGGCCCAAAAGGCCTTGTGTTCAAGCTCCACAGGGAGGTGGCATGCTTTTCCATACACCAACTGAAATGGAGATTTTCCTATGGGTGTCTTGAAGGCTGTCCTGTATGCCCAAAGTTCATCATCCAGCTTCCTAACCCAATCCTTTCTTGTTGCTCCCACAGTTTTCTTCAAAATCCTCTTTAGCTCTCTGTTGGCAAGTTCAGCTTGTCTATTGGTTTGTGGGTGATACGGTGTGGCCACTTTGTGAGTAACTCCATATTTGCAGAGTAGAGAATTTAGTTGCTTGTTGCAGAAGTGGCTTCTCCCATCACTTATGAGTCATTTAGGCACTCCAAATCTAGTGAAGATGTTCTTCTTGATGAATTGCAAGACCACGTTGGTATCACATGTGGTGGTGGCTATTGCTTCTACCCATTTTGAAACATACTCCACTGCTACCAAGATGTATTTGAATGTATAGGATGGAGGGAAAGGTCCCATGAAGTCTATGCCCCACAAATCAAAGAGTTCCACTTCCAAAATGTACTTCTGAGGCATCTCATTTTTCTTTGACAAGCTCCCTGTTCTTTGACATTCATTGCAATGGCTTACAAAATCTCTAGCATCCTTGAAGATTGAAGGCCAGTAGAAACTACTTTGAAGTACCTTTGCAGCCGCTCTTTCAGCCCCAAAGTGGCCACCATAGCTTGAGTTGTGACAATGCCATAGTATGTCCTTCATCTCACCCTCTGACACACACCTTCTTATCATTCCATCTGGGCATCTTTTAAACAGAAATGGTTCATCCCAGAAGAAGAACTTAGCCTCATGCAGCAGCTTCTTGACTTGTTGTTTTGTGTACTCTTGTGGAATGATCCTTCCTGCCTTGTAGTTGGCCATATCTGCAAACCAAGGGACATGTTGAATTTGCAAAATGTGTTCATCTGGAAATTCTTCATTTATTGATTGAAGGTTGTCTTGGCATGCATCTTGTGGTAGCCTTGATAGATGGTCAGCAACTTGATTTTCGCTACCCTTTCTATCCTTTATCTCAATGTCAAACTCTTGTAGGAGTAGTACCCATCTGATTAGCCTTGGTTTGATATCCTGTTTTGACATAAGATACTTAAGAGCAGCATGGTCAGTATATACTAAAACTTTAGATCCAATCAAATATTGTCTGAACTTATCAAAAGCATATACCACAGCTAGTAGCTCTTTCTCTGTTGTGGTGTAGTTTCTTTGAGCTTCATTTAATACCTTACTTGCATAGTAGATAACATGAAGCTTCTTTTCCTTCCTCTGCCCCAACACAGCACCAATTGCAAGGTCACTTGTATCACACATGAGTTCAAAAGGTAGTCCCCAATTGGGGGTGTGATGATTGGTGTTGTGGTGAGTTTAGCCTTTAGAGTTTCAAAAGCATGTTTACATTCATCATCAAAGAGAAAAGGATTGTTCACCACCAGTAAATTGCTTAGTGGTTTTGCTATTTTGGAAAAATCTTTGATGAATCTCCTATAGAATCAAGCATGCCCTAAGAAGCTTCTAACGGCTTTCACACTAGTTGGTAAAGGAAGCTTTTCTATAATTTCTACTTTTGCCTTGTCAACTTCTATACCCTTTCTTGAAATTTTGTGACCAAGAACAATGCCTTCGGGTACCATGAAATGGCATTTCTCCCAGTTTAAAACCAGATTGGTTTCTTGGCACCTTTTCAAGACTAGGGTAAGATGGTGCAAGCAAGCATTGAAAGAATCACCAAAAACAGAGAAATCATCCATAAAGACTTCAATAAATTTTTCTACCATGTCTGAGAAGATTGATAGCATGCATCTTTGAAAGGTAGCTGGGGCATTACACAGTCCAAATGGCATTCTCCTATATGCAAAGACTCCAAAGGGGCAGGTAAAGGAGGTCTTCTCTTGATCCATGGGGTCAACCACTATCTGGTTATACCCAGAATACCCATCAAGAAAACAGTAATAAGCATGGCCAGCCAACCTTTCAAGCATCTGGTCAATGAAAGGGAGAGGAAAGTGATCCTTTCGTGTGGCATCATTCAGCCTCCTATAATCTATGCACATCCTCCACCCTGTCACTGTTCGTGTTGGAATAAGCTCATTCTTCTCATTAACAATGACAGTCATTCCCCCTTTCTTAGGTACTACTTGCACTGGACTGACCCATGGGCTGTCAGAGATAGGGTAGATAATTCCAGCTTTACACAACTTCATGACTTCCTTCTGAACAACCTCCTTTATTGTGGGATTTAGTCTTCTTTGAGGTTGTACCACTGGTTTGGAGTTCTCCTCCAAGAGTATCTTGTGCATGCATATGGCAGGGCTTATGCCCTTCAAGTCATCAATGGTCCATCCCAACGCCTCTTTGTGAGCTTTCAATACTATAAGGAGCTTCTCTTCTTCCTCTGCACTCAATGTAGAGTTAATGATTACTGGGAAGCTGTCCTTTTCACCAAGAAATGCATACTTAAGATGAGGGGGTAGTGGTTTCAACTCTTGTTGTGGTGTCTCTTTTTTCTTAGCTTCACTTGGTTCCTCTGGTGCTTCCAATTTGTTCTCTTCTTGTTCTTGGATGTCGTGGACTTCCTCCTGCTTTATTTGATGGTTTGTTTCAAGTACTTCTTCAACCAAAGAATCCACCACATCAATCCTCATGCAACTCTCCTTCTCAACGGGGTGTTGCATTGCCTTGAAGACATTTATGGTCATTTGCTCATCATGTACCCTGAAAATCATCTCTCCCTTTTCCACATCAATGATCGTTCTAGCTGTAGCCAAAAAGGGTCTACCCAGAATAACTGAGTTGCTCCCCTCTTCGTCCATATCTAGGACCACAAAATCAGCTGGGAATATAAAGTTCCCCACTTTCACCAAGAGATTCTCAACCACACCATTTGGTATTTTGATAGATCTGTCAGCAAGTTGGAGTGACATCCTTGTGGGTTTCAACTCTTCTATCATCATCTTCTTCATCATGGTAAGAGGCATTAAGTTGATGCTTGCTCCAAGGTCACAGAGTGATTTGTCAATGGCTATACTCCCAATTGTGCATGGTATGAGGAAGCTTCCTGGGTCCTTGAGTTTTGGTGGCAATCCTCTTTGAATAATAGCACTACACTCTTGATTGAGGATTACTGTTTCTTTATCTTGCCAACTTCTCTTCTTGGTGATTAGTTCTTTAAGAAACTTTGCATATAGTGGCATCTGTTCCAAGGCCTCCGCCAATGGGATGTTGATTTCAAGTTTCTTAAAGATTTCCAAGAACCTTGGGAATTGTTGATCTTTCGTTCCCTTGTGTATCCTGGTTGGATATGGAAGTTTGGGTACATAGGCTTTCACTCCTCCATTCTTGTTCTCCTGTTGTGGCTTCACACTTTCCCTGTTATTGGGGTGGTTGTTTGGAGTGGGTGTCTTGCTTTGTGGCTTTTCATTTTCCTTGCCTTCTTGGGGTGTTGCCATCTTGTCTTCATCTTGCTTGCTTGATGTGCCTTGCTCTTTGATTTTTACTGCTTCTTTGTTAGGACTTTCTCCAATCACTTTGCCACTTCTCAACTGAAGAGCTTTGTATTCTTCTCTTGGGTTGGGCACTGTGTCACTTGGGAGGACATTGGTCGGTCGGTCTGCTTGTTTAGCCAATTGTCCCACTTGCCATTCAAGGCTCTTCATGGTAGCTTCATTTCTTTCTTGCGATTTGATCAAGCTTTGGGTGGACTGAGCAATTGTTTGTATGGCTGCCTCAAGACTTGAAAGTCTACTTTCATGATGGTCAATTGGTGGTATGATGGGGGTGGAATGTGGTTGCTGAAAGTTGTTTGTAGGGATAGTGTGGTAACTTTGGGGGTTAGATGTTGGTGCGGGAATACTATTTTGATGCGTTTGTGGATTGAGGTGAGGTGGTTGATATGTGTTTTGTGGTTTCTTGTATTGGTTAGTGTTGTTGGATGGGTGGTTTTGGTTGTGTGTGTTGCGGGAATGGTTGGAGTTGTTGTTTTTCTGCCACTGGTTTTGATTATCACCCCATCTCAGGTTGGGGTGGTTCCTCCAGGATGAGTTATATGTGTCACCATGGAACTCATTTTGGAATGAACTTGAGGTGTTTTGCATGTATTGAACTTCTTGTTGTTGCTCAACATTGCCTTCTTCATTTTGACCCCATTCAATTGAAGTTTGATTTGTTGTATCCACTGAAGCCAGTTGGAGACCCTCTATTCTCTTAGCCATCATCTCCATTTGTTGCTGGATCTGTTGGTGCATCAACTTGTTCTGTGCCAAGATTGTGTCTACTCCTTCTAGTTCCAACACACCCTTCCTTTGAGCAGGTTGGCGTTGCCTCTGGTGAGCAAAGAAGTATTGGTTATTTGTCACCATGTCTATGAGATTTTGAGCTTCCTGGGCTGTATTCATCAATTGTAGTGAGCCTCCTGCAGAGTAATCCAAAGACTCTTGAGATTTTTCAGTTAACCCTTCATAGAAATTTTGAAGTTTATCCCATTCAGTGAACATCTCAGATGGACATTTTCTAATAAGAGCTTTGTACCTTTCCCATGCCTCATACAATGTTTCCCCATCCAATTGAGTGAAAGTTTGCACCTCTGTTTTCAACCTGATGATCCTCTGAGGTGGGTAAAACTTGGATAGAAATTTATTCACCAAATCATCCCAAGTGTGGATACTTTCTTTAGGAAATGTTTCCAGCCATTGAAATGCCTTGTCTCTCAAGGAGAATGGGAATAGTAGCAACTTGTAAACATCTGGATGCACACCATTTGTCTTGACAGTTTCACATATTCTTAAGAAGACAGAAAGGTGTTGATATGGGTCCTCAAGGGGGCTTCCTCCATAGGAGCAATTATTTTGCACGAGAGTGATGAGCTGAGGCTTCAATTCGAAGTTGTTTGCATGAACATTGGGAGCAAGTATACTACTCCCACAGTGTCTTGGATTTGGGAGAGTATAAGAAGCTAGAACTCTCCTTTGAGGTGGGTTGTTATTGGCTGCTCCTTCGGGTGGATTTGGTGGATTTGTTAAGTGTTCCTCCATGTCTTGGAATTCTTCTTCTGACCCCTCTTCTCCAACAATGTTTTTCCCTCTTTCAGCTCTTCTTAATCTTCTGAGGGTTCTTTCGTCCTCAGGGTTAAAAGAAGTAGATATTTCTCTCCTTGCCGCTGACATGCAATACACACAAACCAACAACACAAGTGAGGCACTCTATTGCTAGAGTGAAGTTAGAGTTACTGAAACAAAATATCAAACAGTTAGTGGGCTTTAGTAACGAAAAGAAAAATGCTTAATCTAAACTACCATTCACTTAATCATTGTCAATCTTTGCCAATCCCCGGCAACGGCACCAAAAATTTGATACGTAGAAATTATATTTCACGTATTCATCGGCAAGTATATCGGGTCGTATCAAGTAATAAAACTCACTAAGAGTGAGGTCGATCCCACGGAGATTGGTAGATTAAGCAACTTTAGTTAAATGGTGGATTTAGTCAAGCAAACATGGTTTTGATTTCATGAGATTTGAATGCTTAAGAGAAATTGCAAAGAATTAAATGACAAGAGAATTTAAGAACTAAAGTAAGGAAAGCAATTAAAATGACCGAAAGTAAATGATGGAAACTTAAATTGCAAGAAACTCATCAAAAGTAAATGGCAAGGAAGTAAAGGTTGCAGAAATTTAAAGAGCATAAGAGCAAAGTGCAAGAAATAAAGAGACAAAATGTAGATGACAAGAATAATAAATTGCAAGAATGTAGAAGGGAATTGGGTAATGGGTAGTCAAACAACTAAGAGCAAAAGAAATGAGAATTAATGATAGAGAGAATCATTAGGGATCGGAGATGCAAATTCTCATGAATTGATGTTGATCAATCCCTTCTCAATCATGGGTATAGATCCATGGCAAGTTGTGGGTAATTGAATCCCAATCTCTTGGTGATCCAATTTCTCTCAACATAACCAATTGCCACTCTCGTGATCTAATTGTTCATGAGAAGAGATGAAGCTCAATTTCTAATCCAAGCCACACAACTTCCAGAATCGCAACCAAGGAAGGTTACATCTCACATACCAACCAAAGTGTATTGATTAAGAAAATCATGAGAGGAAGACTCTAAACTGAACTATGTGGCTCATTCCTCAAATTCACCACACAATTCATATAGATTAACCCCTCTCTCGATGGTGATTGAATCTTTGAAGAACAAGAGTTTCCTCTTTGGATTAACCACTTGAATTGAGAAGGAAAAGAAGATTTATCAATTCATTCAAATAAGCAGAGCTCTTCCCCCTAATGAAAGTGGGGTTTAGTGAATCATAGCTCCAATTTCAACAACAATTGCAAAGATGAAAATTAAACTAAGTGTAAAGAAGAATGAAGAAGAAATAGAAATGCTTAAAACTCCAAATGAAAAGTTGCAAGAAAAGCCAAAATAGCTTTCCGGTATCCTCCCGAAACTTCAAGAGAGTTCTCCAAGTACAAGTGCTAGAAAGTAAAAGTTTCTATGAGTCTAAGTGTCTCAAAAGTCCCTCTAAAGTACAAACTTCTTCCTATTTATACTACTCCTAAAACCCTTTTAGAGATCTTCAATTGGGCTAGCAAAGTGGGCTTCACTCTTTGTTGAATCCTTGGCTATGAAAGAAGTCAATGGAGCAAGTGTTGCTAAACAGAGAAGGAAGAACTCATTCCTAATGCTCCTGGCCCAATGGGGCGTTGCTGGCAAACACGCCAGTGTAAAAGCACGTTGGCAACGTGCTCATGAGTTTCCTGGGCTGGGAACTTTGTGCTGGGCGTTGCTAGCCCAAGTTGTTGCTAACAACTTGGCTTTTCTATTTTTTGGCTCCACTTTCATGCTTAATGTTGCCCAGAATTTGAGTATCAATCCTCTTCTTCAATATAAACTATCATATATCATTGAAAAGCTCAGAGTGTCTTCTCTCTAATGCACTTAGAATCATCTCAATTGGATTTTTCTAGCTCAAGTTATGCTTCCTCAAAGAAGGTAAGGTCAAGCTGCCAAGTTGTTGCTGAACACGCCCCCTTCCTTCTCAAGTTGGCAACGTGCCAAGCCTCCCAAGGCTGAAACATGGGGCTGGCGTTGTCCTCAAACACGCCTTCTTGTTTGCACGTTGGCAACGTGCTCGTGCTCCCCTCCAGGGCTGCCTTCTTGCCTTCAACTTTGCTTGTCACGTTGCCTTGGAACACGCCTCTAGAGCTTGACGTTGGCAACATGCTCGAGTGAGGGGGTTTGGTCTCAACATGGCTTGTCACGTTGCCTTGGAACACGCCTTTGGAAGCTGGCGTTGGCAATGTGCATGCTTCTTCCCCTGGGCAAACTTTCTTGCCTAGCGTTGGCATTGAACACGCCAATATATCCTCAAGTTGGCAACGTGCTCGAGTGAGCTTCTCCAGGGCTGCATCCTAGCTTGGCTTTGCTTGCTACGTTGCCCCCAAACACGCCTTTGGAAGCTGGCGTTGGCAACGTGCTCGATCCTTGGTGTTGCGCCCAAAATAGCTTGCTGCGTTGCCCTTAAACACGCCCTTGTAACTTGGCGTTGGCAACGTTGGCTTCCTTTCCTGGACAGCCTCCTTGCTTGGCGTTGTCACCAAACACTCCAAGTCTTCCTGGAGTTGGCAACGTCCTCGAGCCCTCCTCAAGGCTCCATGCTTGTTGCTTGGCGTTGTCTTAGAACACGCCTATGCTTCCTAATATTGGCAATGTGCTTGAGTTGGAGATGTGCCATCCAAGTTGCCTTAAGTTGTTGCCAAACACGCCAATGAAGAATGGCGTTGGCAACGTGCTCGATGGGTGGAGATGTGCCATCCAAGTTGCCTTGAGTTGTTGCCAAACACGCCAATGAAGAGTGGCGTTGGCAACGCCAGCCTCTCCCCTTCCTGGGCCAAGCCTTGATGCCTGGCGTTACCATCAAACACTCACCCCTTTCTCCAAGTTGGCAACGCCCAAATGGTGCTCTCCAGGGCTGCCTGGCGTTGCCTTCAAACACTCGCCCAAATGATCATATTCCAAGTAACAAGCATTCACAATTAGAAGCTATAGGTAACTCATATCCAAATAAGGAAATTAGATTGATGATGATTCAGATAGATATAGAAATAGCAAAAATTGGAATCTAAACATCAAAAGTGCAAATTATGAACCAGGAAATCAAAAAGAATAAGAAAGCTTGCCCAAGCATTCATGAATTGGTTTGGTAAAAGCAGAGTAAAGTAAGATTCACATTGCCAAAACCAAAACATGAATGAAAAATAAAATAGTTTTCAAAAAATTTGGGCAGCATTCCGGCTAAAATTAGATGTTTCCAGAAAATAAATAGCAACAAAACAGTTCATATGAATTAAAACATAGCTGCAATTACATATAAGGAATATGAACATGGAAAAGTAATGTAAAAAGTAGCATGAAACAAGAAATTACAGCATATGAACGATAGCAATATTACAGAAACATCAGAATTGCGAAAATCATAAAGCAAGAAACACGAACAGCGCAATTATCATGCCTAAATCCACTAACCATATCCTAGGCTACCTAACAACCTAGAATCCACTACAGCATGCATATCTAACTTACCTAAATATGAACATAAACAGAAAAATATGAATTAACTACGAATGGATAGAAGGCGGCGTAGGGTGGCTGGTGGTGGTTGGGGGGTTGGAGAAGAAGTGAGGAAGGAGAAGGGTTTGGGAGGGGGTGCGATGGGTAGGGTTTCACGTCACTGGAGGGGTTAATGAATTTGAATCCACGCGATCACGTGGGGCACGCGGTCGCGTGGCTGGGGTGGAATGGGGGTTGACGCGATCGCATGGGGTGGAAAAATGATGAATGACGCGGTCGCATGAGGCACGCGACCGCGTCGTTGGAATTTGCGCGAAACACACAGTTCCAGCGTCGTTTCAGTGCAACTTTCTGTCTCCTTTGGGGTGTTGTGCAATCCTACGCGACGCGATCGCGTCGCTCACGCTTTCGCGTGGGACTAGTGTTTGTGCAAGTGACGCAGTCACGTCGGGGACGCGACCGCGTGGGTCATTTTGTGCGAAACGCACAATGGCCGCACGATTCCAGCCCAACTTTTTGGGCGTTGGATCTTTATGCCGATTTCCAAGTCACGCGACCGCGTGGATGACGCGGACGCGTGGAAGGTGTTTTATCGCAACTGACGCGATCGCATGAGTGATGCGGTCGCGTCGCACGCCCTTTCTCTTTTTTTTTTTATGCAGGCATGCAATTATGCAGTATGCAATGCGAATGAATAATATTCAGGTTCAATTGAAAAGGAAAACAAAAATAAATGACACAAAATAAAACTGAAAAAGAAACAACCATACCATGGTGGGTTGTCTCCCACCTAGCACTTTTAGTTAAAGTCCTTAAGTTGGACATTGGATGAGCTTCCTGTTATGGCGGCTTATGTTTAAATTCATCCAGAAATCTCCACCAATGCTTGGAATGCCAATAGCCTCCGGGGTCCCAAACTAGGCATGTAAAGCTTCTAAGCAGCTTCAGATAGATTCTCAGGCTCCCGGGGTGACAAATGTCAGAATAGGTTCCAGGATCCCAAACTTTGCTTTTAAATCCGCCTTCGTCTTGATCTATATTTTTCCATCCGAGCGGTTTAGAGATTAGATTCTCACCAATATAACCAAACATTTTCCAAGATCCATTCGATTGAACATGATACCAATCCGTGTACTTCGAGTTGAAGTGTGAAACCTTATTGAACCTTATGCACCAGCTCTGAGCATGAGCCATTTTCCTCTTACTCTTAAAGCCGCAGAAAGCTCTAAGCTGGCCATCTGTTTCAAGCAAACCATATTCAAGTGGAAAAGTAAAGTTAAAGGTTAAGGATTGTACCCACTTGAAGCTTGTATTAGGTGGTAATGGCCTTGGGATAGGTGTTTCCAATGGTTCTATAAGTTCTGCTCCCTGGTAATCTTCTGTGAATTCCTCCACTTCTTTGCAAGATTCTTCAAATGCATCTGTGTCCTGAGCAAAGTCTTCGATGTCTTCCTCATCACTTGAGTCATAGACTGGAGGTTGAGAGAAATCTACCTCCGCATCATCTTCGTATTCACTTGGGGAAGATTCTTTGATCTCAGAGAATTCACTTGCGGATGCAAGTTCATTACTAAGAGAACTTGACTTGTGACTATCATCATCAAGGGAATTTGTGTCCTAGGTTATTCCGTCTAGTTCTTTATAAACGACTTGCCTTGGGGATTGTGCACTATCCTCCTTAGCATCAACTGTAACGTCCTTGACGGAGTTCTCCTCAGCTCTGGATTCCCATGGAGGTTCAGCGTCTCCTAAGTCTTCAACCAACTCTTCTTCTTGCATAATGACAGCTTCTTCTACTTGTTCTAGTACGAAGTCATGCTCTGTCTTGTCCACTGGAGTTTCTAGTATCTCCTTCATGCTACGCTCTTCGTTAGATTGTCCACATGGGGCTGTGGTTGGTCCTTGAATGTTCGAACGTCTAGAAGATAATTGACTTACTGCTTGCTCCAGTTGACGAATGGTTGTTTGAAGTCAATCTACTGTTTCCTTGAGGCGAACCTTTGATTCACGGGGTGATGGATTTGGACATGATACACGGGGAAGTGGTGGTGTTTGGGAGTGATTGGATTGGAAATGGGGTAAACGAGGATCATACGGTGGTGAATGGTGAAAAGGTGCTTGTGAGTGTGGTGAATTGAAGCCGTGTTGAGAGGATGGTCTATGAGCATAGGGTGGGGCTTGTTGGTGCCTACAAGGGGGTCCACCATATCTATCAGCTTGATATGCATTGTAGAATGGTCTTTGTCCATGATAACTTGGAGGGTGTTGTTGCCTAAAGGGTTGATCAGATCCTCTTGGCTCCATCCATCTTTGATTGCTTAGACCTTGATGCATATTCCTGTTATAACTTCCATTCCTTTCAACAAAATTAGAACCAAACTCAAAGCGAGGGGGTGAGAATTCATAGTAGTAAATAAAAATTAAAAAGGAAAAACAAAAATAAATAAGCAAGCAAAAGAAAAATATTTACAATAACCAATAATAAGGCACACAGTTGCAATTCTCAGACAACGGCGCCATTTTGACGAACGGGATTTTTGCTAGTAAAGAATTTTATAAAAATAGTTACGTTGTAGATATAGATTCTAAACCAACAGAAATCCCTTCGTGCAAACGCTTTTGGTTTTCACAAGTAACGAACCCCTTAAAAATTGTTAACCGAAGTATTTAAACCTCGGGTCGTCTTCTTAAGGAACTGCAGGGAAGTATGTTCTTATTATTGGTTATGAGTTGTAAATTGGGGTTGAGAAAGAGGAATAAATATGACAAATAAATTAAATGACAATTAAAATAAATAAATAACTGTAAAGCAAACTTTTGGCAAGGTATGAGAAATTAGAAGTCCAGACTTAGTTATCCTTATCAATGATAATGAAAATTGAATCTTAATTCCACTTAGTTAACCTTTACTAGAGCAAAGGAAAGTCAAGCAACTAATTAGTTTGATCTTTGAATCCTATTTATTTCCTAAGAAAAGATTGGGATTATTGAAGTTCAATTCAATTAGCAAAAATAACAATTATCAATTATGTTGAGTTTGATAACTCCTGATTTACTGATTTCTTAACCAAGACCAAAAGGGGAAAAAGTAAATCTACTGGAATAAAAATGTCTTCAGATTGAAAGCAATAGTAGAATAAATAAAAAAAGCAATCATAAACTGAAATAACTCAAATAACATTAATTCTAAAAATAATTTGTAACATAGAAGAATTCATAAATCAAATTGAAAAAGAAAATAAAAGGAATATTAAACCTGATAAAAAGAGATAATCCTGAAAGCGAATAAAATCCTAATTCTAAATCCTAATCCTAAAGAGAGAGGAGAGAACCTCTCTCAAAACTAAATCTAAATCATGGAAAATAACTAAATTGGTGAGATCTCTTTGAATGGATGCATTCCCATACTTTATAACCTCTAATCTGTGCTTTCTGTACTTGGATCTGGGCCAAAAAGGGCTTCAGAAATCGCTGGGAGCATTTTTTGTAATTTCTGGTGCGTGGCCTCTGTCACGCGTCCGTGTGGGTCATGCGGTCGCGTCATCTGGAGTTTTCCATGTCACGCGGTTGCATCAGTCATGCGTCCGCGTCATATGCGTTTCGCTCAAGGCGCGCGATAGTGTCAGTCCCGCGTTCGCGTCGCGCTCTCTTCGCGCTGGCCGCGTCGTCCATGCGATCGCGTCGCTGCCAGTTTCTTCAAAAACTCCATTTTATGCTTTCCTTCCATTTTTGTATGTTTCCTTTTCATCCTTTAAGTCATTCCTACCTTAGAAGATCTGAAACTACTCAACACACGAATCGCGGCATCGAATGGAAATAAAAGGGATAAATAAAATAATTAATTTTTAAAGCATAGGAAACATACTTTTCACACACATCACATAATAAGGAAGGGAAAGTAAAACCATGCAATTAACATGAATAAGTGAGTGAAGGATTGAATAAAACACTTAGTTTAGGCACAAAATATATCATAAAATATGGGTTTATCAATGAACTCCAACCATCCTCTAGCTACAGGCTTTAGGTCCAGTCTTCTCAGTTGAACCGGTTTGCCTTTTGAGTCAATTTTCCATTGAACTCCTTCCACACATATGTCCATGAGGACTTGGTCCAACCTTTGATCAAAGTTGACCCTTCTAGTGTAGGGGCGTGCGTTTTCCTCCATCATTGGCAAGTTGAACGCCAACCTTGCACTTTTCGGACTGAAATCTAAGTATTTCCCCCGAACCAAGGTAAGCCAATTCTTGGGATTCGGGTTCATACTTTGATCATGGTTCCTAGTGATCCATGCATTTGTATAGAACTCTTGAACCATTAGGATCCCGACTTGTTGAATGGGGTTGGTGAGGACTTCCCAACCTCTTCTTTGAATCTCAAGTCGGATCTCCGGATACTCATTCTTCTTGAGCTTGAAAGGAACCTCAGGGATTACTTTCTTCTTGGCCACAACTTCATAGAAGTGGTCTTGATGGACTTTTGAGATGAATCTCTCCATCTCCCAGGAGGTGATTGGTGAAAGGGTAATGGGGAAGAGTGGTTGAGTTGATTGGTGAAGGGTGTTTGGGGAAGAGGGTTATTGGATTGTGTGAAGAAGAGGGAGAAGGTGAGTTGAGGTGATTGGGGATCCTGTGGAGTCCACAGATCCTGAGGTGATCCTGTGGGATCTACAGATCTTGAGGTGATCCTATGGGGTCCACAGATCTTGAGGTGTCAAGGAATTCACATCCCTGCACCTTTTAGGCGTGTAAAGCGCCCTATGGATGCAATCCTGGCGTTTAACGCCAGACTGCTGCCCATTTCTGGCGTTAAACGCCACTTCCATGCCCATTTCTGGCGTTAAACGCCAGTTCCATGCTTGTTTCTAGCGTTTAACGCCAGCTTTCCCCAGGGTGCAATCCTGGCATTTAAACACCAGACTGCTGCTTGTTTCTGGCGTTTAACGCCAGTTCCATGCTCTGTTCTGGCGTTAAACGCCAGACTGGTGCCCATTTCTGGCGTTAAACGCCCAGAATGGTGCCAGACTGGGCGTTTAACGCCCATTCTGCTAGCCTTACTGGAGTTTAAACACCAGTAAGCACTTTCTCCAGGGTGAGCTATTTTTCATTCTATTTTTCATTCTGTTTTTCATTTTTCAGTAATTTTTGTGACTTCACATGATCATCAACCTAATAAAACACGAAATAAACATGAAAATAAAAATAGATATAATTAAATACATTGGGTTGCCTCCCAACAAGCGCTTCTTTAATGTCAATAGCTTGACAGTGAGCTCTCATGGAGCCTCATAGATCTTCAGAGCTTTATTGAGACCTCCCAACACCAAACTTAGAGTTTGGATATGGGGGTTCAACACCAAACTTAGAGTTTGGTTGTGGCCTCCCAACACCAAACTTAGAGTTTGGATATGGGGGTTCAACACCAAACTTAGAGTTTGGTTGTGGCCTCCCAACACCAAACTTAGAGCTTGACTGTGGGGGCTCTGGTTGACTCTGCAGTGAGAGAAGCTTTTCATGCTTCCTCTCCATGGTTACAAAAGGAGATCCTTGAGTTTTAAACACAAGGTTGTCCTTATTCAGTTGAAGGATTAATTTTCCTCTGTCCACATCAATCACAGCTTTTGCTGTGGCTAGGAAGGGTCTTCCAAGGATGATGGATTCATCTTCATCCTTCCCAATGTCTAGGATTATGAAATCAGCAGGGATGTAAAGGCCTTCAACCTTTACTAACACGTCCTCTACTAATCCATAAGCCTCTTTTTTTGAGTTGTCTGCCATCTCTAATGAGATTCTGGCAGCCTGCACCTCAAAGATCCCAAGTTTCTCCATTACAGAGAGTGGCATTAAGTTTATGTCTGACCCCAGGTCATACAGAGCCTTCTCAAAGGTCATGGTGCCTATGTTACATGGAATTAGGAATTTACCAGGATCTTGTTTCTTTTGAGGTAAAGTTTACTGAACCAAGGCATTTAGTTCCTTGATGAGCAATGGACGTTCATCCTCCCAAGTCTCATTTCCAAATAATTTGGCATTCAGCTTCATGATTGCTCCTAAATATTGGGCAACTTGCTCTTCAACAATGTCTTCATCTTCATCAGAAGATGAGTAGTCATCAGAGCTCATGAATGGTAAAAGGAAATTCAGTAGAATCTCTATGGTCTCTATATGAGCCTCAGATTCCTCTGGTTCCTCAAAGGGAAACTCCTTATTGGTCATTGAACGTCCCAGGAGGTCTTCCTCACTAGGATTCATGTCCTCCTCCTCCTCTATGGATTCGGCCACACTAAGCAAGGTTATGGCCTTGCACTCTCCTTTGGGATTTTCTTCTGTATTGCTTGGGAGAGTACTAGGAGGAGTTTCAATGACTCTCTTACTCAGCTAGCCCATTTGTGCCTCCAAATTTCTGATGGAGGATCTTGTTTCATTCATGAAACTTAAAGTGGCCTTAGATAGATCAGAGACTAAATTTGCTAAGCTAGATTGATTTTGCTCAGAATTCTCTGTCTGTTGCTGAGTGGATGATGGAAAAGGCTTGCTATTGCTAAACCTGTTTCTTCCACCATTGTTAAAGCCTTATTGAGGCTTTTGTTGATCCTTCCATGAGAAATTTGGATGATTTCTCCATGAGGGATTATAGGTGTTTCCATAGGGTTCACCCATGTAATTCACCTCTGCTATTGCAGGATTCTCAGGATCATAAGCCTCTTCTTCAGAAGATGCCTCTTTAGTACTGTTGGATGCATTTTGCAATCCATTCAGACTCTGAGAAATCATATTGACTTGCTGAGTCAATAATTTGTTCTGAGCCAATATGGCGTTCAGAGCATCAATTTCAAGAACTCCCTTCCTCTGAGGCGTCCCATTACTCACAGGATTCCTTTCGGAAGTGTACATAAACTGGTTATTTGCAACCATGTCTATGAGTTCCTGAGCTTCTACAGGCATTTTCTTTAGGT
The DNA here is from genome assembly GCF_000816755.2 of Arachis ipaensis. NCBI lineage: Eukaryota > Viridiplantae > Streptophyta > Magnoliopsida > Fabales > Fabaceae > Arachis > Arachis ipaensis. The sequence goes on along the minus strand of NC_029788.2, from coordinate 115,453,482 downwards.
GAATAGATCCACCTGTAGAAGTGTCCAATGACATCTTAGCTAATTCAGACAGACCATCATAGAATATATCCAGGATGGTCCATTCTGAAATCATGTCAGAAGGACACTTTTTGGTCAGTTCCTTGTATCTCTCCCAAGCTTCATAGAGGGATTCACTTTCTTTTTGTTTGAAAGTTTGAACATCCACTCTAAGCTTACTAAGCTTTTGAGGAGGAAAGAACTTGGCTAAGAAAGCCATGACCAGCTTATCCCAAGAGTTTAGGCTATCCTTAGGTTGAGAATCCAACCATATTCTAGCTCTGTCTCTTACAGAAAACGGGAAAAGCATGAGCCTATAGACCTCGGGATCAACCCCATTGGTCTTAACAGTATCACAAATCTACAAGAATTCAGTTAAGAACTAAAAAGGATCTTCTGATGGAAGTCCATGAAACTTGCAGTTCTGTTGCATCAGAGAAACTAATTGAGGTTTAAGCTCAAAATTGTTTGCTCCAATGGCAGGGATTGAGATGCTCCTTCCATGTAAATTGGAATTTAGTGCAGTGAAGTCACCAAGCATCTTCCTTGCATTGTTATTATTTTTGGCTGCCATCTCCTTTTCCTTTTCGAAAATTTCTGTAAGGTTGTCTCTGAATTGTTGTATTTTAGCTTCCCTTAGCTTCCTCTTCAGAGTCCTTTCAGGTTCAGGATCTGCTTCAATAAGAATGTTCTTGTCCTTGCTCCTGCTCATATGAAAAAGAAGAGAACACAAAAGAAAATACAGAATCCTCTATGTCACAGTATAGAGATTCCTTATGCAAGTATAAGAAGAACGGAATATAAGAAGGGGAAGAGGAAAAACTCAAACTCAGAGAGGGAGATGGGGTTCGAATTTTTGGGTCGAAGAGAAGTGTTAGTAGATGAATAAATAAATAGAAGGAGATGAAGAAGAGAAGAATTCAAAAATTTAAATAAAATTTAAAGTTAAAATTTGAAAATTAAAATTGGAATTAAATTAAATTAAAAATTAAAACAATTAGTTAATTAAAATTGAATTTTGAAAAAGAGGGAAGGGGTTTTCGAAAATGAGAAAGAGAAAATTAGTTAGGTAATTTTGAAAAAGATAATAATCAAACAAAAAGATAAGATGAATTTAAAAAGATTTGAAAATCAATTTGAAAAGATAGGAAGTTAGAAAAGATTTTGAGATTGAATTTGAAAAAGATGTGATTGAAATTTATTTTGAAAAAGATTTGAAAAAGAGATTTTAAAAAGATTTGATTTTTGAAATTAAAGTTGATTACTTGACTAACAAGAAACTAAAAAGATATAATTTTAAAATTTAAAGGTTGAATTTTTCTTACTAGGCAAGCAACAACTTGAAATTTTTTAATCAATCACATTAATTGTTAGCATTAAATTTGAAAATATGAAATAGAAATAAGAAAAAGATTTTTGAAAATCAATTTGAAATTTTCGAAAATTATGAAAGAAAAATGAAAAAGATTTGATTTTTGAAAAAGATTTGAAAAAGATAGAATTTTTAAATTGAAGATTTGATTTGACTCATAAAAAACAACTAGATTTTAAAAATTTTTGAAAGAGTCAACTCAAATTTTTGAATTTTGTGAGAGAAAAAGGGAAAGATATATTTTTTTGATTTTTGAATTTTTAATGAAGAAAGAGAAAAACAACAAAAAGACTCAAAACATGAAAATTATGAATCAAAATACAAGATGCATGCAAGAACACTATGAATGTCAAGATGAACACCAAGAACACTTTGAAGATCAAGATGAACATCAAGACTTATTTTTGAAAAATTTCAAGAAAAGAAAAAAAAAACATGCAAGACACCAAACTTAGAAATTTTCAAACTTTAGACACTAACAAATTAAAAATGCATATGAAAAACAACAAAAGACACAAATCATAAAAATGCAAAGATCAAACAAAGAAGATCATCAAGAACAACTTGAAGATCATGAAGAACACCATGCATGTATTTTTTTGAAAATTTAAAGCAAAATTAAAAAGATGCAATAGACACCAAACTTAAAAATTGACACTAGACTTAAACAAGAAACATCAAATTTTTTGTTTTTATGATTTTATTCAATTTTTTTTTTCGAAAATTACTTTGTGAAAAACAAAAAAGAAAAAATTTTTTTGTATTTTTCAAAAATAAGAAATAAAAAGCTTAAAAAAAAATAAAATTACCTAATCTGAGCAACAAGATAAACCGTCAGTTGTCCAAACTCGAACAATCCCCGGCAACGGCGCCAAAAACTTGGTGCGCGGAAATCGTGACGGTCTATCTTCTTTGATAACAGAGCTGAAAACTCAATATGCGCGTTTATAATCTTTAATTCCCTGTCACAACTTCGCACAACTAACCAGCAAGTGCACTGGGTCGTCCAAGTAATAAACCTTACGTGAGTAAGGGTCGATCCCACGGAGATTGTCGGTATGAAGCAAGCTATGGTCATCTTGTAAATCTTAGTCAGGCAGATTCAAATGTTTATGGTGAATTGATAATTAAAATAGAAATAAAATATAAAATAGGATAGAGATACTTATGTAATTCATTGGTGAGAATTTCAGATAAGCGTATGGAGATGCTTTGTCCCTTCCGTCTCTCTGCCTTCCTACTGTCTTCATCCAATCCTTCTTAATCCTTTCCATGGCAAGCTGTATGTTGGGCATCACCGTTGTCAATGGCTACATCCCGTCCTCTCAGTGAAAATGGTCCAAATGCTCTGTCACAGCACGGCTAATCATCTGTCGGTTCTCGATCATACCAGAATAGGATTTATTATCCTTTTGCGTCTGTCACTACGCCCAGCACTCGCGAGTTTGAAGCTCGTCACAGCCATCCCTTCCCAGATCCTACTCGGAATACCACAGACAAGGTTTAGACTTTCCGGATCTCGGGAATGGCCATCCATAGGTTCTAACTTATACCACGAAGACTCTGATCTCACGATCAGGAGGCTAAGAGATACTCATTCAAGACTTGTTTGCATGTAGAACGGAAGTGGTTGTCAGGCATGCGTTCATAGGCGAGAATGGTGATGAGCGTCATATAATCATCACATTCATCATGTTCTTGGGTGCGAATGAATATCTTAGAATAGGAATAAGCTGAACTGAATAGAAAATAGTAGTAATTGCATTAATACTCGAGGTACAGCAGAGCTCCACACCTTAATCTATGGAGTGTAGAAACTCTACCATTGAAAATACATAAGAACAAGGTCTAGGCATGGCCGAATGGCCAGCCTCCATGATCTAAGAATTAAACGTCCAGAGATGTCTAATACAATAGTAAAAGGTCCTATTTATATCAGACTAGTTACTAGGGTTACATAAATGAGTAGATGATGTAGAAATTCACTTCCGGGGCCCACTTGGTGTGTGCTTGGGCTGAGCATGAGCTTTAAACGTGTAGAGACTTTTCTTGGAGTTAAACGCCAGCTTTGGTGCCAGTTTGGGCGTTTAACTCCACTTTGCAACGTGTTTCTGGCGTTTGATTCCAGAATTGGGCAGAGAGCTGGCGTTCAACGCCAGTTTGCATCGTCTAAACTCGGGCAAAGTATGGACTATTATATATTGCTGGAAAGCCCTGGATGTCTACTTTCCAACGCAATTGAGAGCATACCATTTGGAGTTATGTAGCTCCAGAAAATCCATTTCACGTGCAGGGAGGTCAGAATCCAACAACATCAGCAGTCCTTCTTCAGCCTCTGAATCAGATTTTTGCTCAAATCCCTCAATTTCAGCCAGAAAATACCTGAAATCATAGAAAAACACACAAACTCATAGTGAAGTCCAGAAATGTGAATTTTAATTAAAAACTAATAAAAATATAATTAAAACTAACTAAAACATACTGAAAACATACTAAAAACAATGCCAAAAAGCGTATAAATTATCCGCTCATCAGTCATCTATACATATTCATTGTTACCAACTTATCAATCATCATCAAACCATCATTTATCATTCTGTTTTAATCATAAGCAATAATCACCATCAAATGCTCAATCTATATCAACAATTATCATCAAACGTACTAAACAATTAACATACTCATGCATTCACACCTAAGTTTTCACAAGACATTATATATTAAATACGAGAAACCAAAACCATACCTTGACCGATTTCTTCGTATAACCCAAGACAACCACTTAAGCAAGCTTGTAAGCCTTCAACACCAAAATTCAGCAACTAGTAGCAACACCAAGCTTCCAATTAAGCTTCCAACATTTCTAATTGCTTCATATCACATATATATACACACCTAACACATTTTATCGCATATACATACACAAAATTCAATAACAACATAATGAATGAATTAGCTATGATTCTAGGATTTTCACCATACACAAGTATCAATGAAGAATATTGAACGTTCCTCAAGCTAGTTGGATCCTATAACATAAAAGGGCCAAAATCTCAACAACCACTTATATAATTTTCAAAACTTTGGGGAAAGTGAGGCTGAGAACAAAATTGAATGTTCCTTACCAAATTATGCACCGGGCTTTGTAGAGCTTGACAACGCAAACCGGGGCTGCAAATGGTGCGTCGATCAGAGCTCGGAGTAGCAAGATATGGTGATTTGAAATCAATATAAAGGTTTTAAACTCTTCTCCCTTGCTCTCCCTCCCAGGAACGTGTTTTCCTTCAGGTTAGGACGAAATGAGCTGAAGCTCATTTAGTTAATAGAGTGTGAATTGGGCCTGGGCCAAATACAGGCACATTTCATCCGGTTCAGCCCGTTCGGCCCAATCTTGGGCCAAATTCTTTGAAATTGGTGTCAAAATTCTTATTTTAATTAGCTCTTTCTTATTAAGCTATAAAATTCACATTTTTAATTTATCTTATTAAAAATTAATTTATTGATTAATTATTCACTAACGTTATGGGGTTTACATTGTACCCACCTAATTAAGAATTTTATCCTCAAAATTCAGATTTAGTTACCAGAAAAGAGGTGTGGGTAGTCCTTCCGCATATTCGATTTGAGCTCCCAAGTATGTTCTTTGATATCAGCCTGACTCCAAGCTACTTTTATCAATGATACTTCCTTTCCGCGAAATCGTTTGATGCTGGTGTCGTCAATCCTAACCGGGATTACTGAAAGCGTCAGATCTTCTCTTACTTGAACCAATTCCGGTTCCAGAACATGACTTGCATCGGGAGTATACTTCTGAAGCTGTGACACGTGAAACACATCGTGCAAGTTCGAAAGATGCGGCGGTAAAACAATCCTGTTGGCTACCGGCCCAATCCTCTTCAGAATTTTAAATGGTCCGATGTAATGAGGATTTAATTTCTTCATTTTGATTTCTTTACCCACTCCAGTTGTTGGAGTAACCTTCAAAAACACATGCTCTGCTTCTTCAAATTCTAAAGGCTTCTGCCTTTGATCAGTATAGCTCTTCTTACGGCTTTGTGTGACAAGCATTCGGCTCCAGATTTTCTTTATCTGCTCAGTAGTTTCAGCTATCATTTTAGGCACTAACAAGATTTTCTCCCCAGCTTGATACCAGCTTAGCAGAGATTGACACTTCCTCCCATATAAAGCCTTATACGGAGCCATTCCGATGCTCGCATGGTAGCTATTGTTATATGCAAACTCCACTAGTGGCATATATCGATCCCAGCTCATCGGCTGGTCCAGAACACAAGCCTTCATTATATCCTCTAGGGTTTGAATTGTTCTTTTCGATTGACCATCTGTTTGATGGTGGTACACAATACTCAAGCTTAACTGAGAATATCTGAACCGAGAATATCTGTCAGATATAATGGTGGTAGGCACACCATGCAACCTCACAATCTCTTTAATGTACAAGCGTGCTAGCACCTCGAACGTGCAACTTATCTGAATGGGGAGAAAGTGAGCCGACTTTGTCAGTCGATCCACAATCACCCAAACAGCATCATATCCAGCTCGAGTTCTTGGTAATCCTGATAAAAGTCCACCGTGATGCTCTCCCATTTCCATTGTGGAACTTCTAAGGGCTGAAGGGTTCCTGATGGTCTTTAATGCTCAATTTTGACTTTCTGACAAGTCAGGAACTTCGATACATGCAATGCTACGTCATTCTTCATTTTTGGTCACTAGAACATAGCTTTCAGATCTTAGTACATTTTAGTGCTTCTCGAGTGGATAGAAAACCCACTTTTGTGCGCTTCCTTTAAGATATCCTGCCATAAGGTTCCAACATCTGGCACACAGATCCTACCCTTGTATCTCCATATCCCGTCATCGTCCCATGATACTCTCCACCGTTTCCCTTGCTTAATCAAATTTAATTTGTTTGTCACTTAAGCAAACCCAATAAAATTAACCAAAGTATTAAACCTCGGGTCGTCTCTCAAGGAATTGTAGGGAAGTATGTTACTTATAATTGGTTATGAGATTGTATCTTTTTGGGTTTTTGAAATAAGGAACAAGGAAAGTAAATGGCAAGAAAGTAAACTAATAGCTAAAAAAGGCTCTTGGCAAAGTATGAGAACTAGAAGTCCTATCCTAGTTATCCTTATCAATTGTGATCAAAATTGTCTGTTGCTCCCACTTAGTTAACCTCTAACTATGGAGGAAAGTCAAGTGGATGAATTAATTTGATTCCTCAAGTCCTAGTCAACTCCTAAGGAAAGACTAGCTTTAGAGGGATTCAAATCAACTAGCAACTTTCAATTATCAATCAACAAGGGAGTTTGATAACTCAAGAGTCTCTAATTACTTAACCAAAGCCAAAAGGAGAGAAATCTACACTAAAATCCAACCAAGCATTTTCTCAAACACTTGGGAGGCATAACATAAAAGCATAGAAAAGTAGCAAGGAATATTAAATCCAAACAATCAATTGCAAACATCAATGACTCACAAATAATAGAAGAAGCAATAAATATGAAATACCTCAATGCATTAATAGGGAATTGAATCTAACATGAAGTTCATAAACCAAATTGGAGAAATAAACAAATCAACAAGAGAAATAAGTAAACCAAAGTACTAGAACAATTAAAGTAGAAGAAACCTAAATTGAAGCAAGGTAAAATTCTGAAATTAAGAAGAAATAAGCCTAAAAACCTAAAACCTAGAGAGAGGAGAGAGCCTCTCTCTCTAGAGAACTACATCTAAACCTAAAATTATGTGAACGAATGTTGTATCAATTGATTCTCCCACTTTGCAGGTTCTAATATATGTTTTCGGGCTTGGAATTGGGTCAAAAACTAGCCCAAAATTGCCCCCAGTGTTTTCTGCGATTTCTGCACGTGGCGCATATCACGCGTACGCGTACATTACGCGTACGCGTCGAAGGTCTTCTGCGTGTGTCACGCGTACGCATGATCCACGCGTGCGCGTTGCCTAACAGCATGGCAACTATGGCAAATTACATATCATTTCGAAGCCCCAGATGTTAGCTTTCTAACGCAAGTGAAACCGCCTCATTTGGATCTCTGTAGCTCAAGTTATGATTGATTTAGTATGAAGAGGTCAGGCTTGACAGCTTAGCAATTCCTTCAATTTCTTGTATTCCTTCCACTTTTGCATGCTTCCTTTCCATCCTCTAAGCCATTCCTGCCCTATAAATCCTGAAAACAGTTAACAAACATATCACGGCATCGAATGATAATAAGAGAGGATTAAAATTGTAAATTTAAGGCCAAAGAAGCATGTTTTCAATCATAGCACCAAATTAGGAAGGAAAATGTAAAACATGCAAATTCTATGAATAAGTGTGAGAATAGTGGATAAAATCCACTCAATTAAGCACAAGATGTACCACGAAATAGTGGTGCATCAAATCTCCCCAAACTTAAACATTAGCATATCCTCATGTTAAGCTCAGGAGAAGCTACAAAGGAGTTAAGAGGAATGATAGAAATTATGAAATGCAACCTATCTATATAGATGCAACTACATGCAAAAATGCTTTTACCTACTTGGTTAAAAGTAAACAAATCCTTCAAGAAAAAATATGAACTGGATCTCACTAATTCAAATTATGAAATAAGGTACAAGTAAACTTGCAAAAGAAGATAGCTCATGAAAGCCGGGAACAAGGAATCGAGCATTGAACCCTCACTGGAAGTGTATATGCACTCTAATCGCTTAAGTGTCTAGGGTTAATCCACTCTACTCTTCTCTAGTCATGCTTTCTAAAATTTTGTTCTTCATCTAACCAATCAACAAATATTTAGTGTACAAATGCAAACATCATGAGGTCTTTTCAAGGTTGTAATGGGGCTAAGGTAAGGGTGAGGATATATGTATGGCCAAGTGAGCTATAATATGAATCTTTGACTAACCTAAGTTCTCACCCAACACACACACACTCTATATAATTCTAAAATCATGCCTAGCTACCCATAATCTCACTTTTGTATATTTCACATACTCATGTATCAAAGTTTTCTTCAATTTTATCACATATACAATGATCTTTTTATTGAACTTAACCTTGGGGTGATTTTATCCCTTATTTATTTCTTTTCTTTTTTTTCTTTTTCTCTTTTCTCTTTTTCCTTTTTTTTTTAACATGAAATAAAACATAACATATCAATGCATATGGTTTTTCTGGTTTCACATGAGTAAGCACCCAAATTTCCAATATTTTTGTCAATAAAACACAACACTTTCTCATCAACCTAAGTTTCCACAATTTTCCACACTTAGTTGACACACACTATCTTAAGCTAACCAAAGATTCAAATCGGGTAATTAATTATTTTTCTGCTTAAGGCTAGTGATGGTAAAATATAGAACAAATGGGGATTAAGAAGGCTTAAAGTGGCAAACAAAGGTAAATAAAATGGTGGGCTATTTGGGATAAGTGAGCTAATAACAAATGATGGCCTCAATCACATGTATGCATGAATATACACTAAACAATGGACATATAGAATGGAACAAACCATAGATTGCAATCATAAAGAAGAAAACATACAAGAATAAAAATCATGGTTAAATAATGTAACCATATAATTAGGCTCAAAATCTCACAGGTTGTGTGTTCTTAGCTATAAACCATGTTCCAAATTACAATTTTCAACCAAGTTTAACAAAAAAATTTAAATTTAAATTAGTGAAATGCTATAAAAAGGGTCTTGAAAAAGAACTTATCACTCCAACCAAGTAGTGGTAGAAGAACATGCACAAAATCAAACAAACATGCAATCAAACATGCAAATGCAACAATGAACTAACAAAGAAAATAAAACATTGGTGTTGAGAAGAAAATAACTAACCCACGGAAGTCGAAATTGACCTCCCCACACTTAAAGATTGCACCGTCCTCGGTGCATGCTAAGATATGCAAGTGGGCGGGTGGCTACAACTGATGCTTTTTTCCAAAAATTGTGCAGATTGACTCGTCGGTTGCCCCATTGAGAAGCTTTCCCTTTCCCTTTTTCGGTGGCCATCCTGAAAGAAGAGGAAAAGGAAGAAAAGTAACCCAAAAATAAAGATAAGAAAACCAATAAAATATGGTTGGGTTAATGCCAAATAATGAGGGTCTCAATTACATGGTAGCTGCAATATGCAAGTGAGAAAACAGTAGAAGCAGATGGCATATCAATAGTGCAAAAATTGCAACAATAGGGAAGAGATAATAGGTAATAAAAGACAATATAAATTCATGTCAACGCAAAAGGAATACAAGTATCATAAAAGATTGGCATTGACAGATAAATAATATCACCCAACCAGAATAACACAAGTCACTAAGCACCAAAATAATATTAGAAAAGATACAACAGTGGAATAAGAACATTTAACACCAACAGAGAAAATAATAAACGTAGAAAAGAAAATAAAAACATGAACAAAATTAAAATGCAAGGAAGAAAAATATGCAAATGTAGTAAGTAAAAGAAATGGAAAGAGAATATGGATGAGAATGTAAAGGAATGAAGAAGAAGAAAGTAAGAAAGGAGGAAGAAAGAAGGAGAAAGGAGAGAAGAAAGAAGTAAAAAATTGAAAAACAGGGCGCGACGTGTGCACGTACATCACGCGTACGCGTGCCCTTGGTTGTGCCAATCACGCGAGAGCAGCCGCGCGCACGCACAACTCTCTGTTCGCATAGCGTGGAAACCAAAATTTGCATATGACGCGTGCGCGTCAAGCACGCGCACGCGTGGGTGGGCTGAAAGCGAAAAGACGCGCACGCGTCAGGGACACGTACGCGTGGGTGATTTTATGCCTCTAGCACAGTGCCAGCCCCAGACCATCACAACTCTCTGTTCAGCGCGCTATTTATGCCGATTGGCATATCCATGCGTGCGCGTCTTAGAAGCTTGCGCGTTGAATGAGTTTTTGTTTATGCAGAATGCAGGTGATGATGCAGAAATTATGAATGAACACTGATAAAAATAAAATAAAATAAAACTAAGAATAAAAAAGGGTGATCATACCATGGTGGGTTGTCTCCCACCTAGCACTTTTAGTTAAAGTCCTTAAGTTGGACATTTTGGTGAGCTCCTTGTCATAGTGGCTTGTGCTTGAACTCGTTGATGAGCGGATATTTTATACGCTTTTTGGGGTTAATTTCATATAGTTTTTAGGATATTTTAGTTAGTTTTTAGTTTAATTCTATTAGTTTTTAGGAAAAATTCATATTTCTGGACTTTACTATGAGTTGTGTGTTTTTCTGTAATTTCAGGTATTTTTCTGGCTGAAATTGAGGGAGCTGAGCAAAAATCTGATTCAGGCTGAAAAAGGACTGCTGATGCTGTTGGATTCTGACCTCCCTGCACTCAAAGTGGATTTTCTGGAGCTACAGAACTCGAAATGGCGCGCTTCCAATTGCGTTGGAAAGTAGACATCCAGGGCTTTCCAGAAATATATAATAGTTCATACTTTGCACAAGGATAGACGACGTAAACTGGCGTTCAACGCCAGTTCTCTGCCCAATTCTAGCGTCCAGCGCCAGAAAAGGATCAAAAGTTGGAGTTCAACGCCAGAAATGGACCCAAACCTGGTGTTGAACGCCCAAAAGAGCCTTATGCATGTGAATTGCTTAAGTCTCGATCGAGAACCAACAGATGATTAGCCGTGCTGTGACAGAGCATGTGAGCATATTCTTCACTGAGAGGATGGGATGTAGCCATTGACGATGGTGAACCCCTACATACAGCTTGCTATAGGAGGACGTGCGTGCGTGAACAAGAAGACAGAGGAAAGCAGAGATTCAGAAGACAAAGCATCTCCAAAACTCCAATATATTCTCCATTACTGCATAACAAGTAACCTTTAATCCATGCTCTCTTGTTTATTCGCAATTCAACTGATAAACATAATTGACTTCCTGACTAAGATTTACAAGATAACCATAGATTGCTTCAAACCAACAATCTCCGTGGGATTCGATCCTTACTCACGTGAGGTATTACTTGGACGACCCAGTGCACTTGCTGGTCAGTGGTACGAGTTGTGAAAAGTGTGATTCACAATTTGTGCACCAAGTTTTTGGCGCCGTTGCCGGGGATTGTTCGTGTTTGGACAACTAACGGTTTATTTTGTTGCTTAGATTAGGAAAAATTTTTCTTTTTTGGTTTAGAGTCTTTTATTATTTACCCCTTTTTAAAATACTTTAAATTTATAGCTCAATTAGTTAGAACGTGGTGTTTGTGTTCATGGTAATTGGCTATCATATTTTTAAAATCTTTTTCAAAAATAGTTTTTTTTCTATTAAATCCTGTGCCAAACTTTAAGTTTGGTGTTTTCTTGTTGATTTTTCAAAAAAAAAAATTCGAAAATTTATTTTGGTTTTCTAAAAAATTTTAAGTTTGGTGTTCTTCCTTTGTGTTCTTGTGTTCTTGTGAGTCTTCAAGGTGTTCTTGAGTTTTCCTTGTGTCTTGATCTTAAAATTTTTAAGTTTGGTGTTCCTTGGTGTTTTTCCCCCAAAAATTTTCGAAAACAAGGAGCATTAGATTTAAAAATTTTAAATCTTGTGCTATCTTATTGTTTTTCTCTCTCTTCTTAAAATTTAAAAATATCTTTTCTCTCTATTTTAAAGCATCTTTTTCGAAAATCAATTTTTAAAATTCAGAATTTTTTTAAAACTTCCTAACCACTTTCTCTCTCCTCAATTTTTCGAAAATCTTCACCCACTTTTATTTATTTTTATTTTATTTTCAAAATAAATTAATAAATAAATAAATAAAAATATTTTCTCTATTTTACATCATCTCCCTTTCTCCATCATGGACCTAAGCGGAAATGAACAGTCCAGGAGGACTCTGGGGTCATATTCTAACCCCTCTACTGCTTCATATGGGAGTAGTATCTGCATACCCTCCATTGGAGTCAGTAGCTTTGAGTTGAATCCTCAGCTCATTATCATGGTGCAGCAAAGTTGCCAGTATTCCGGTCTTCCACAGGAAGAAACTACAGAGTTTCTGGCATAGTTTCTACAGATTGCTGACACTAAACTACAAGAAACAAGGATGGCTAATATAAATATGGAAGAACAATTGAAGCAAACAAAGCAGCAGCTGTCAAGACAAATAACAGAAGAATGCCAAGCAGTTCAATTAAGAAGTGGGAAAATATTAAATACCCCACCTCAAGGCAGCAAAAAGCTAAGGAATGAGCAAACCACCCAATATTCACCTGAGGACAGTAAGAGCCCAGGGAAAAATAATTCTGGCACTAAAACGCCAGAAAATTGGTGGAAGGCTGGCGCTGAACGCCCAGACCATGCCCAAAACTGGCGTTCAACGCCAGAAACAAGGCAAAACTGGTGTGCTGGAAATGGAGGAGCACAAGAGTGCTACTCTCATTCTAGGAAGACCCTTCCTAGCAACTGGACGATCCCTCATTGACGTCCAACAGGGGGAAATAACCCTGAGAGTCAACGATGACGAGTTCAAGTTGAACGCTGTCAAAGCCATGCAGCATCCAGACACATCAACAGACTGCATGAAAGTTGATCTTATTGACTCTTTGGTAGAAGAGATCAACATGGATGAGAGTCTCGAATCAGAGTTGGAACATATCTTTAAAGATGTTCAGCCTGATTTGGAGGACTCAGAGGACATGAATGAGCCTCTGAAATTTCTTCTGAAAGAGGAAAAACCTCCTAAACCCGAGCTCAAGCCATTACTACCATCCTTGAAATATGAATTTCTGGGAGAAGGTGATACTTTTCCAGTGATCATAAGCTCTGCTTTAAATTACTGTTTTTTGGATGGCTACTCAGGCTATAACCAGATTGCAGTAGATCCCCAGGATCAAGAGAAAACAGCATTCACATGTCTATCTGGAATGTTTGCTTATAGAAGGATGCCATTTGGGTTGTGTAATACGCCTGCAACCTTCCAGAGATGCATGCTCTCTATTTTCTCTGATATGGTGGAAAAATTTCTGGAAGTCTTCATGGATGACTTCTCAGTATATGGAGACTCATTTAGCTCCTGTCTGGATCACCTGAAACTTGTTCTGAAAAGATGCCAAGGGACCAACCTATTTTTAAACTGGGAAAAATGTCACTTCATGGTGACTGAGGGGATTGTCCTTGGGCATAAAATCTCAAACAAGGGAATAGAGGTGGATCAAGCAAAAATAGAGGTAATTAAAAAATTACCACCACCTACCAATGTTAAGGCGATCAGAAGCTTTCTGGGGCATGCAGGATTCAATAGGAGGTCTATAAAGGATTTTTCAAAAATCGCAAAACCTCTAAGCAATCTGCTAGCTGCTGACACGCTAAAAGCTAAGCTGGTCACAGCACCAGTCATTTCTGCACCAGACTGGACATTACCATTTGAGCTAATGTGTGATGCCAGTGATCACGCCATTGGTGCAGTACTGGGACAGAGGCATGACAAGCTTCTGCACGTCATTCATTATGCTAGTCGCGTTTTAAATGATGCTCAGAAAAATTACACAACCACAAAAAAAGAACTACTTGCAGTGGTTTACGCCATTGACAAGTTCAGATCATACCTCTAACAGAGAATTAAAGAGAATCCTAGAACGGACAGTAAGTACCCGTAGAAAGGATTGGGCACGGAGCTTGGATGATGCCCTGTGGGCTTACAGAACAGCATTCAAGACCCCTATAGGGACCTCTCCATACTAACTTGTGTATGGTAAGGCATGTCACCTGCCCGTGGAACTGGAACATAAAGCCTACTGGGCAACCAGATTCCTAAACTTTGATGCCAAATCAGCAGGAGAAAAAAGATTGCTCCAGCTAAATGAGCTAGAGGAATTCAGATTCACAGCTTTTGTAAGCATTTTGCCCTATTTTTATTTTTTTTTTATATAAAGTTCACTGACACTAAGGTAAAGAATCATTTGCATAAGTTTACAGGGTTACAGAAGGAATCTGCACACAAAACACAGATAGGGAGCTCACTGGCAAGAAAACGCCAGTGAAGGCCATTTTGGGCGTTCAGCGCCCAAAATGGGCATCCAGTGGGCGCTGAACGCCAGTAAGGATAGCTATCTGGCGTTCAACGCCAGAAAAGGGCAACAACTGGGCGTTGAACGCCCAGGAGAGCAGCATTTGGGCGTTAAACGCCCAAAACAGGCAGTGTTTGGGCGTTCAAACGCCAGGATGGTGGGGAGGAGCTCTCCTTCTACCCATCTCCTTTCTTTTCTTTTGCTTGAGGACAAGCAAAGCTCTAAGTTTGGTGTGCTTATCCGTAATCACTAAGATCATGGCCCCTAAAGGAAAACAACCCACTCCAAGAGGCAAGGACCAAGCACCTCACAGACTAGAGGAACATCCACTTCCAAACCTCAAGGTTGTTGAGTTCTAATCTTAGCCTTAACTCTGTGATAATTGTTCTTATTTTAGTTTTGCCTTAGGAGTCATATAGTAGTAATTAGTATCTATTTTGATTTTATCTCCAATTAAGTTATAGTCTATTTTTCTCATCATCATTAAACATGAATAAAATAGTAGATCTTTTGAATAAGAGGCAATAAAATTTCGAGTTTTTAATAAGAGAAATTCTAATTAGTTACATGTGGTGGCAATACTTTCTGTCTTCTGAATGAATGCTTGAACAGTGCATATGTCTTTTGAATTTGTTGTTTAAGACTGTTAAATATGTTGGCTCTTGAAAGAATGGTGAACATGAGACATGTTATTGATAATCTGAAAAATCATAAAAATGATTCTTGAAGCAAGAAAAAGCAACAAAGAACAAAGCTTGCAGAAAAAAAAATATAGAGAAAGAAAAAGAGAAAGCAAGCAGAAAAAGCCAAAGCTCTTAAAACCAAAAGGCAAGAGCAAAAAGCCAAATATCCCTTAAAACCAAAAGGCAAGGGTAACAAAAAAAAAGGGATCCCAAGGCTTTGAGCATCAGTGGATAGGAGGGCCTAAGGGAATAAAATCCTGGCCTAAGCGGCTAAACCAAGCTGTCCCTAACCATGTGCTTGTGGCGTGAAGGTGTCAAGTGAAAACTTGAGACTGAGCGGTTAAAGTCGAGGTCCAAAGCAAAAAGAAGAGTGTGCTTAAGAACTCTGGACACCTCTAATTGGGAACTTTAGCAAAGCTGAGTCACAATCTAAAAGGTTCACCCAATTATGTGTCTGTGGCATTTATGTATCCGGTGGTAATACTGGAAAACAAAGTGCTTAGGGCCACGGCCAAGACTCATAAAAAAGAGCTGTGTTTAAGAATCATCATACTGAAATAGGATACTCAATAACACTATCTGAATTCTAAGTTCCTATAGATGCCAATCACTCTAAGCTTCAATGGATAAAGTGAGATGCCAAAACTGTTCGGAAGCAAAAAGCTACTAGCCCCGCTCATCTAATTAGAATCTGAGATTCATGCACCCTAGAAGTGGATCTCTGCATCATCCATCATAGTCTACTCATATTTTGTAACCCTAGGCTACTGGTTTAGTATTTAAACAACTTTTTGAGACTTATTTTGTATCTCATGACATTTCAGATCTAAACTTTGTATTCTCTGACGGCATGAGTCTCTAAACCCCATTGTTGGGGGTGAGGAGCTCTGCTGTGTCTCGATGAATTAATGCAAGTATTTCTGTTTTCCATTCAAACACGCTTGTTCCTATCTAAGATGTTCATTCGCGCTAAACTGTGATGAAGGTGATGATCTATGACATTCATCACCTTCCTCAAACCATGAACGTGTGCCTGACAACCACCTCCATTCTATATCCGATTGAATGAGTATCTCTGAGATCTCTTAATCAGAATCTCCGTGGTATAAGCTAGAACTGATGGCGGCATTCATGAGAATCCGGAAAGTCTAAACCTTATCTGTGGTATTCCGAGTAGGATTCAAGGATTGAACGACTGTGATGAGCTTCAAACTCCTGAAGGCTGGGCGTTAGTGACAGACGCAAAAGGGTAGTAAATCCTATTCCAACCGGATCGAGAACCAACCGGTGATTAGCCGTGCTGTGACAGAGCGCGTGAGCATAGTTTTCACTGGAAGGATGGAAGGTAGCCATTGACAACGGTGATCCACCAACACACAACTTGCCATAGGAGGACGTGCGTGCGTGAATCAGAAGACAGAGGAAAGCAGAGATTCAGAAGATAAAGCATCTCCAAAACTCCAACATATTCTCCATTACTGCATAACAAGTAACCTTTAATCCATGCTCTCTTGTTTATTCGCAATTCAACTGATAAACATAATTGACTTCCTGACTAAGATTTACAAGATAACCATATATTGCTTCAAACCAACAATCTCCGTGGGATTCGACCCTTACTCACGTGAGGTATTACTTGGACGACCCAGTGCACTTGCTGGTCAGTGGTACGAGTTGTGAAAAGTGTGATTCATAATTTGTGCACCACTCGTCTTGAAACTTCCACCAATGCTTGGACTTCCAATAGGCTCCAATATCTCCAAGTGAATTTACCAAGCCTTGATGGAGTTCTTCACAAGCTTTGAGCTCCCATAATTGATCCTCTTGTATGCCGAGGTCCCAAATCTTATTCCTACACCCGTCTCTAAGTGGATTATCATTGTTCCAACCGGGTGGCAAGCAATCCGAATTCTCACTAAGGCATCCAAACAGTTTCCTAGACCCATTCAATCGAGCTCGATACCAATCCTTGCACTTCAACTTTGAGCATGCAATCGTAGTGAACCTTGCCTGACAACTCTAACCACTACCCATCTCCATCTTACTCTTAAAGCCACAAAGAGCTCTAAGTTGACCATCCGTCTCAAGTAACCCATATTCAAGTGGGAAAGTGAAGGTTAAGGATAAGAATTTTACTCACTTGAATGTTGTATTAGATGGTAATGGCTTTGGGAGAGGTGTTTCTAATGATCTTGCAAGCTCCACTTCCTGGTGCTTTTCCTTGACAACTTCCACCTCTTTGCGAGCTTCTTTAGCATTAACCGCGTCTTCAAGTTCAATAGGGGAGGATTCAATTGTGGATAGAAATTCATTGATTCTTGAATCCATCTCTTGATCAACCTCTTCAAGTTCTCCAACTATAATATGCTTTGGAGGTTGTACACCTCCTCAACATCAATTTCAAGCTTCTTGGAGGGAGGTTCTATGACTGGATGTTCCCATGGAGGTTCCGCATCTCCTAAGTCTTCAACCACTTCCTCTTCTTCAATAATTTTGGCTTTCTCCGCTTGCTCTAATACAAAATCCAGCTCCTCCTTGATGACTTCCACCTGTTGATAACTTTCTTCAAGGGTCTCTCCTACCTCCACCTTTTGGGCCCCCTCTTGCTTCTCTTGAATTATGTATGCGTGAACCCGATCCATGACGTCCCTAAGACGATCCCTTCTCTCTTGTTCCATGTCAATAGCATAATCGGGATCATGTTGCTCTAGGATTGATGCACCAGAGCTTGAGGGTTGAGTGTTGTGGGTAAAGGATGGATCCATACGAGATATAAAAGCTTGGAAAGTAGAGGTGAGACCGGTGAAAGCAGAGATAAGTATGGTTTGAAGCTCCTGTTGCCCTTGGCGAATAACACTAAAGGTATCATCTATGGGAGCTTGGGGTGGATAGGAGGGTTCATTTGTTGGGAGAAAGGGCTCATAATGGGAAGGTGGTTCTTCTCGATAAGAATATGGAGATGGTGAATATTAAGATGGTAGTTCTGGGTAAGGTTCATATGGTTCGTATGGTGGTTGGTGTGGTAGATAAGGGTTAGGGTCATATGGAGGTGAATGGTGGAAAGGGGCTTGTGAGTATGGTGGCTCAAAGCTATGTTGAGGAGGTGGTTCATAAGCATATGGTGGAGCTTGTTGGTAACTACAAGGGATCCACCATATCCATCATCTTGGTACGCACCCTGGAATGGCTCTTGACCATAGTAATTTGGTGGAGGTTCATTATCACGAAAAGGTCCACCATAACCATTGTCTTGGGATGCATCGTAGAATTGTTGTTGCTCATGGCACATTGGAGGAGGTTGTTGTCGAAAGGGTTGATTAAATCCTTGTGGCTTCTCCCATCTTTGATTGTCCCAACCTTGATGCATGTTCTCATTATAGCTTCCATTCCCTACAACATAATTTGAACCAAACTCATAGCCAAAGGGGTAAGAATTCATAGTATCAAGAGAAAACTAAAACAAAAACTAATAAGGAATAATGAAACTAAACTCCTAAAACTAGAAACAACTAACAAAGAAACAAAAAAGCAAAATTATTCACAATATTTGCAATAACCAATAATAAGGCACATGTTTGCAATTTTCCGGCAACGGCGCCAAAAATTGATTCGAAAAAAATCGTTGGTAAAAAATTTCACCAAATAACCATGTTGTGAGTATAGATCTAAACCGACAATTAATCCTCAATCAAATTTAATTTGTTTTTCACTTAAGCAGACCCAATAAAATTAACCGAAGTATTAAACCTCGGGTCGTCTCTCAAGGAATTGCAGGGAAGTATGTTACTTATAATTGGTTATGAGATTGTATCTTTTTGGGTTTTTGAAATAAGGAACAAGGAAAGTAAATGGCAAGAAAGTAAACTAATAGCTAAGAAAGGCTCTTGGCAAGGTATGAGAACTAGAAGTCCTATCCTAGTTATCCTTATCAATTGTGATGAGAATTGTCCGTTGCTCCCACTTAGTTAACCTCTAACTACTGAGGAAAGTCAAGTGGATGAATTAATTTGATTCCTCAAGTCCTAGTCAACTCCTAAGGAAAGACTAGCTTTAGAGGGATTCAAATCAACTAGCAACTTTCAATTATCAATCAACAAGGAGTTTGATAACTCAAGAGTCTCCAATTACTCAACCAAAGCCAAAAGGAGAGAAATCTACACTAAAATCCAACCAAGCATTTTCTCAAACATTTGGGAGGCATAACATAAAAGCATAGAAAAGTAGCAAGGAATATTAAATCCAAACAACCAATTGCAAACATCAATGACTCACAAATAATAGAAGAAGCAATAAATATGAAATACCTCAACTTGCATTAATAGGGAATTGAATCTAACATGGATTTCATAAACCAAATTAGAGAAATAAACAAATCAACAAGAGAAATAAGTAAACCAAAGTACTAGAACAATTAAAGTAGAAGAAACCTAAATTTAAGCAAGGTAGAATTCTGAAATTGAGAAGAAATAAGCCTAAAAATCTAAAACCTAGAGAGAGGAGAGAGCCTCTCTCTCTAGAGAACTACATCTAAACCTAAAATTATGTAAATGAATGTTGTATCAATTGATTCTCCCACTCTGCAGCTTCTAATATGTGTTTTCGGGCTTAGAATTGGGTCAAAAACTAGCCCAAAATTGCCCCCAGTGTTTTCTGTAATTTCTACACGTGGCGCATGTCACGCGTACGCGTACATCACATGTACGCGTCGATGGTCTTCTGCGCGTGTCACGCGTATGCGTGATCCACGCGTGCGCGTTGCCTAACAACATAGCAACTATGTCAAATTGCATATCATTTTGAAGCCCCAGATGTTAGCTTTCCAACGCAACTAGAACCGCCTCATTCAGACTGCTGTAGCTCATGTTATGATCGGTTTAGTACGAAGAGGTCAGGCTTGACAGCTTAGCAATTCCTTCAATTTCTTTTATTCCTTCCACTTTTGCATGCTTCCTTTCCATCCTCTAAGCCATTCCTGCCCTATAAACCCTGAAAACATTTAACAAACATATCACGGCATCGAATGGTAATAAGAGGAGATTAAAATTGTAAATTTAAGGCCAAAGAAGCATGTTTTCAATCATAGCACAAAATTAGGAAGGAAAATGTAAAACATGTGAATTCTATGAATAAGTGTGAGAATAGTGGATAAAATCCACTCAATTAAGCACAAGATGTACCACGAAATAGTGGTGCATCAAATACCAATACAAGTTCAGTGGTCAATTTTTGCTTAAATGCTTGAAAACTTTCCTCGCACTCAGAAGTTTAGACATATGACGTATCCTTCCTAGTCAGCTTGGTCAAAGGCAAAGTGAGTTGTGAGAACCCTTTGATAAACCTTCAATAATAACCCGCCAAATCGAGAAAACTCCTAATCTCTGTCACAGAAGTTGGTCACCCCCAGTCCATTACCGCCTCAACCTTAGCAGAATCCACAGCAATCCCTTGTTGACTTACCACATGGCCAAGAAACTTAACCTCGCTCTTCCAGAATTCGCATTTAGATAACTTAGCATATAATTTCTTTCCTTCAAGATTTGTAGCACAGTTCGTAAGTGATCTGAATGCTCTTCATTATTCTTAGAATAAATCAGTATGTCATCAATGAAGATGACTACAAACTTATCCAGAAATAGACGGAAGATTCGGTTCATGTAGTCCATGAATACGGCAGGAGTGTTTGTCAACCCAAAAGACATTACAGTATACTTGTAATGACCATAACGAGTTCTAAAAGCAGTCTTAGGGATGTCTTCATCCCTCACCCTTATTTGATGATAACCGGATCGCAAGTTAATCTTAGAAAATACTGTGGCTCCCTGTAGTTGGTCCATTAGATCGTCGATCCTTAGTAACGGATACTTATTCTTCAACGTAACCTTGTTCAGCTGCCGATAGTCAACAAATAAGCACATGCTCCCATCTTTCTTCTTTACCAGTAACACTGGTGCTCCCCACGGAGAAACACTCACCTGGATGAAACTCTTACTCATTAGTTCTTCATAATGAGATTTAAGTTCAGTTAATTCCAGTGGTAAAATTTGATAAGGAGCAATTGAGATTGGCCCGGCTCCAGGTACCAACTTAATCGCAAACTCGATTTCTCAAGCAGGAAGGAATTTAGGAATGTCATCCGGAAACACTTAAGGAAATTCACATACAACCGGAATTTGCTCTAAGCTTTGTTCCTCACCCGACACATTTGCCACCAATAGAACATACCCTTGCATTCACACCCACTGTAGTTCACAATTACAGAGCTCAGATAATAATCTTT